>NW_028277035.1:29847878-30150909 GCF_059951505.1 Python bivittatus
GTCAGGGGCAGAAAATGGCCGCGGACCACGTGTCAGGGGCAGAAAATGGCTGCGGACCACGTGTCAGGGGCGGAAAAATGGCCGCGGACCACGTGTCAGGGGCAGAAAAATGGCCGCGGACCACGTGTTAGGGGCGGAAAATGGCCACGGACCGTGTCATGGGAGGGGAAATGGCCACGTATCCTGCTCATACCCCGAGGCGGAGTTCGCAAATCGAGGTAAATTTTTGCGGCCGGAGCTGGTCGTAACCTGAAAAGTTCGTTAACAGAGGCGTTCGTAACCCGAGGTACCACTGTATTTGTAAATCACCCCAATCCTGTAGGTTTCTGGGTGGTGTACAGCTAAGTGAAACAAAACAAAACAAAACTTACAACAATATAACAAAAAAAAATCTAATGTGGTAAGTATGCTTGTCCACAATCACCCAAAGCAAAAGTCACATTGGAATGTAGTATCCTAAGGCTTTGTCATATCTTTCTTCCTTCAAATCGCTGGTTTCCAACTGCTTATGAAGGTAACCTCTTCTTTCAGTTGGGCTTGATCTCCTGGGTATGTCCATGCAGTTTTCTTGGTACCATTAGGCAAGTGGTTTGCTATTACATTCTTCCAGATTTTTTTTTTTTCAGTTTCCCAGTGTGGCTTACATCCCAGGTATTTCCTGGAGGTTTCCCATCCAAGTAAAATCCTTAACTTCTGAAAAGGTCAGCTAGGTGCTTCCACCAGTAGAGACATCTACTGTTCTTAAGCAGATTGCTCATAGCTCTACTGACTCTGCTAATATTTAATGGTCAGCAAAAGGATCACCCGATTGATAATGGATAAAAAGAATCGAACACTGTCTTAATTCTCTAGCAAAAGAGAAATGTATAATATCTGTAGAACCATTTAAGAAAGAGGTGCAGAAAATTAACATCCCAACCAATATAGATCTAAATATAAGTTATACAAATAGCACAAAGGCAAAGTCATGTCTGGATGAAATAAAATCACACATTAGTAAAGGAATTAGTAAAAATAAAGTCCATTTGACTCTGGCCAATGATACATAAAAGCAACATTTTTTATCCTTACCTAAAAAAAGGAGCTGCTTGGATAATTTTGGTGCGATAGCCATGCCATTTTTTAGCCAGGACATTTTGGGATTTGGAATGCCCTCCGCATGACATTTGAGGCTCGCTGATATTCCTGGTTCTTGTGCCTGGCTTTCAGGATAGACACGAATCACTGGTGGCACTATGGGAAGAAGAAAAAGGAGTTGGTGACTTTAAATTAAGCTGTTGTAAAAACAGCTGTTGAGCTCTTAGACCGTCAAATACTGTATTCAGAGCCAACCTAGGTGTCCTGTGCAATTGCATGTTTCTTCCAAGGGACAGGTTGCTTCTAACCCAGGCAGTGGTGGGTGAGAATGTAAGCACTGGGCTGGAAGCTCTTCTTTTCCTGTGATTTATCTGCTCAAACTTGCACACACATGGGCCACACTGCTTTTCTATTAGCTGAGTAAATAAATATATGGGGTCCTGATCTCTCTCTCTCTCTGATTTTGAGTGAAATTACTGGCTAGACAGATGAAAAGGCCTCCTTTCACCAGTCTTGTGCTTTTGATTGCAAGAGCTGCAGATGCCTTTGTCATAAAAACAAGCCAATAATCAATGCAAAGACAGACTCAGTTGATATACTATATACAGTAGATTGGATTTTATTAAATTCTGATGCCGGTATTTAAAAAATAATTCTTTTCTGTGCAGAACACTTAATACAAATCTAATTATGTCTTATCTCAAAGACTTGAAAAGAACCTACCCCTTGCCAGATGGAATTAGACCATCTTGAGTTCTGATATTCGAAACTGCGAAGCAAATGCTATTATTGTTCAGCAAATGTATTGTAATATAATCCTCCTTCAAGAATGAAAAATAAAAACAAGCTATCTGCCAAAGCATTAGAAGATCCTAAATTTTGTTGCTGGTTACAGTCCAGTATGAGACACTATCAACCATGAAACACATGAATATTTAATGAATAGACATACGATATCTAGGCTTCAAAAATCTGACTGGCCACTAGATGGCAGCAAAGAATTTGAGTTTTTGTACTATTTTGTCTACCATCTGATTTTTTTGATAATACACCATCAAGTCCTTGTCAACGATTAATGACCACATAGAAACCATCTAATAGTTGCCCATATTTATGCAACTCAAATCTGATAGCCCTAGATCCTCCCTCTCATCAACCCACCTATTCTGTTTATTTCAGAGGGGGAATCATTCTGAGGCCTTCCGGGGAAAAAATGTTAATTCACAGTGACTGTGCCTATGCATAGAGCAAAAGGGAAGGAAGGAAGGAAGGAAGGAAGGAAGGAAGGAAGGAAGGAAGGAAGGAAGGAAGGAAGGAAGGAAGGAAGGAAGGAAGGAAGGAAGGAAGGAAGGAAGGAAGGAAGGAAGGAAGGAAGGAAGGATCCTACTGCCCCACTGCGAAAGATGTCCCTTCAAACCAGAGAGCAAAATTTGCTGCCACAAAGAGTTGAACAAATGGCTCTTCTTTGGCCATCAAATGCAGCTGTGAAATTTGGGAAGCCACTTAATCTCACCCCTAGTTCCAAGGAATCACAGTACTTTTGGGTGAAAATCCATTACTTCTGACTTGTGCCAAGCTCTATCCATGATTCTTTACAGTGAGCCATTCTCAAGTCCTGGGTCTATTCTGATTTGCAGATTTCTTCTTTCTTGTTTACCTTTCCAACTAGCCTTTCTGTAATTCCCTTCATTTGTGATTACAAATACACAAAACATAACAAGCCATTTTCAATGACAGGAAAGTATGCAGGGTCCAAACTGTTTAGGAATTCAATGTAAGCACAAGCATTTTGAATTAGCCCTCAATTTCCTTTAAATCTAGGCATTTTCTATTTGGTGTAACATTAACCAGTTTGGCATTTCTTCCAAATTTTCTTCAAGAGCTGTCCTGTGTATAACATACCATATTAATACAATTGGCAAAGCATGAATCTCTGCTGGCATCATTTTGACATCTCTGTGCCAAAACTGGAAAAATAACTGCTTTTGAGGTCACTGGGATTTCTAATGAAAAACCTGGATCTAGGAACATCCCCAAGCTATACATCTTTTAATTAGCTGAAATGGATGAAGATTAATATTTCTAATAGAAGTAACTATTAATACTTCAACACCTTATGTACTTCCTCAGGCTGAATTAACTGAAATCAGTATCAGGTAACCAGACCAGAAAATGTTCTGGATATATCCATAGGAAATATTCTAATGGGGTCATCAAGGTCAAAATGGTTATGGAAAAAAAAAATTAGCATCATACTGCAAATTGTTCACAACAAATCTATGATTCTAATACAACCCTTCCAGGATTTAGTTATTAATAAATATTTTACCAATCCAAACAACTCTACTGGATAGCAACTCAAAGATGCAGTAATGGCCACCATACACTGCCACAGAGTTGGCCTGATACATTAAGTATCTTCCACTTGGGTTTATTGTGGGACCTAGTTCTTACATGGTGAAATGAAAATAGCCTGATATCAGATCATCCATTGCCAAAATATGAAACAGATGGAAACAGGCCACCCCACCCCAGAAAGACTTTCCTTTAGCTGCTTACACAGACTGGGCAGGAGAAAGAGGAGCAGGAATCTGACCACTGATTGCAATATACGCAGAACTCAGATTTCATACACAGCAGTTGTTGGAATTCTTTCAAAACTTTTTTTTTTTTTGGTTTTCTACAATAATTCAGAAGTTTGTATATTCTGGTGTCCCTCTTTGTCTATTTCAATCTTGCTTGCTGGTGAGAAGCTGCAGAATCATCTGCTTTGACTCATACTCAGTCTAAGACTTGAACAAATCTTGTTCAGTCTTGTTTTATTCTATTTATCTTATTGCAGTTAAATCCTACATAAACCATGGAGCAAGTTATGCTGTACAACATGAGGATGGACTCTTGGGGTTAACAATATCTATGGCCCATTCAAGCTCAATGTTTCAGAGTGAGCCCAAGATATCAGCTCTGTCAACTGGAAATTCTCCAAAAGTATTGAAGGACTGTTACATTCATGAGTCTTTGGTAGGAATCAACGCAATGTATCCAAGACTGCTTCATAAAAGAATGGCAGCTTCTGAACCTCAATGAGAACTGAACTGACCATGGCAATGGAGTCCCAGATACTGCTGCCCTTCTAATTCCAGACTTCTTGCCTGATCAGCTGGGAACATCAAGTCCAGGGCAAATCCTACAGAATGTGAACAGCAGGTGTGACATATCATGGGCCACGTGCAATTACACACCATCCTGTTTGTGGCCCCATAGCCCCAGAATGGGCAGTCTGAATTTTTCATGCCAGGTTTTTTTTTTTTTTTTTTAATGTTTGGAGTAAGGAAAGTTTAAGGAGAAAGATACCCATAGCTCTTTTTAAAAACACCAAACTCTAAAATTTCAGGCCATTTCCCCCCCACTGGGATAGGTTTAAAGTCCAAAACAGTATCTTGAACTTCTGTGAAGGCACCCTTTTTACTCCTTAAAATACCAGGCTTTTCCCAATAGGAAAAAAAAAAATCAGACTGAAAATTTCATCTTTGCCTGGTCTGGAGATGTCACATTTGGGACCATGTATTTCATATCCAGAGATGGAACAAACATATAAAGCAAAAGGGTGAAAAAGGTGTTTGCTCATTCCTGGTATACAGCTCATAGTTTTGTTTGTTTAGCGGAAAGATTATGCAGAAGAACTCCCCTTCCCAATCCCAGATTAATAATAATAGTTTGTTAAATAGTTAAACTAAAAAGTAACCTGAAACAAAGCCAAGAGGATTTTTAAAAAAATTGGAATACTTATTAAAGAATCTACCCACCCCTACTTTCCACATATAATCTTTGAGAGAAGTATAACCAATTAAATATATATTCAGTATTTCTATCTAAAATGAAATTTGTGTAAACAAAGGAAATCTATTAGCAAAAACGTTATCAATAACCTTTGTGCTCAATACAGAAGTTTCATATAACATCAATGACATTCTCTTGCTATTAAATGAAATAGATATATACCATGCTTGCCTGATTCTAGATGTTTTATAATGATAGAAAAATGGGGAAATAATTCTTTGCCCTATACAAACCTAAGTAGAAGACATCAGAATGAGGAATGTTTGAAAAAAGAACAGCTTTTTGGAAGAAGTCATTTTAATTGCTGTTAAATGGCAGGAAATTATCACAAAAGTTGTTTCTGGGACTCTAGTTCTGTTTCTATTTTGCAGAGAACGGGATCAGTGTTTTAATGCAGGTCCTTTGTGATAAGTACTCCTAGATATATAAATCTACCTGGACTGATGTAAAGTCCCATAACTTATCAAAGCTCTTTCTGTGAATCTTTCTCAGTATTAATTAACATAGCAGATGATTTACTAAAGTTAAACTTCTAAATCTGCCACTGAATGAAATATATGTAATTCAAACTGTCAGAGATATATCTCTATTTCGATCCCTCAGACACATAAGCGTATTATCTGCAAATAGATTAATTACATGATATTACATGTTTTTCTATTCAGACTTGAATATTCTTGTTTTGCCTAATATCTGTGCTCTTATACAAAAAAACTAGTGAGAAGTTGGTATACTGTATTTAGCATAATATAGCTAATGCTTAAATATAATCTATAATCTAATTTCTGTAGAAGTAGATTGATTCAGATAAATATAATTACTTAAGAACTCTTTAATATACTGTCATATAACTTTATAATATTCTGTCCAGAAGCCATCCATATCTGGAGGTTTGCCATTTCTTTAAAAAGTAATGACTATATTTTATTTTCAATTATGCCTGATTAGGGTTAGAATCCATAATTATCTTAGCAACCATGAAGCCCTGAGGTAGCCTATCACAGTGGCTTTACCTTAAATGTTTAAATCTCTCATAGTAACTGTCATTGGAGACTTCAATAGCAAAGCTTAAATTACTCCATGATATATTTCAGATTGTACCAAGAGTTTGGCTATCATACTATTTTCTTTGGCATAAGCAACATTATGCAGAGCTTGGAAGGGAAGAAAAAATGAGCAAGCCAAAGGAATTCATTGTGTGGGATAATAAAAGAAAGGGAAATAAAACTAAACGTATGTATAACAACCCAATTCATTAAACCTCTCCGTATCTTGCTACCCTTGCAAACCATCCTTGCTTTGGTTGCTTTAAAAATTTCCTTTTGTTTCTTGAGGATTTCATCAATTCCATCCAGCCAGAAGACAGTTTCTATCTTCCTCTACCTCCTTAGACCTTTCACGCTTCCTTTATTAACTAATTTTGCAACTCAATCCTAATTCTCTATAGTTCTGGTTCCCTATAGAACCAAACCACTTCGGTATACTTCTTCTGTACTAATACTGTCTTCTGTACTAATCACTCCTTTCTGTATTCAGTCCACTTTCATTCAGCACCCATACATTCTTGACTCTACCTCTTTTTTTTATTATTGACCCTGTTTTTTTTATTATTATTATTACAGACATTTCTTAAGTATCCTGTACCCAGTCCATTCAACTTACTTTTATGTATTCCTTGGCATTCCTAGTTCTCATTTTATATAACTGGGTAGAAGCCTGTTCTTATACACAGCTATTTTAGTTTCTTTAAAACATGGCAGACACTTAGTGATGCAGATAGCCTAGAACCCGTGGACATCTTTTGCCAATCACTGCTTTACATTTTGGGGTTTTTTTTCTGAGCTTAGGAGAAAATCAAGTAAGGAAATGCATGAAATAAGTATACACAAATATTCCCAGGGTGGAGAATGTGGACAGATTTTTTCCCCATCTTTTTATATCTGAACCCCAGCTCATCCAATTAAGCTAAATGGTAAGAAACTCAAGATCAATGGAGGTGCTCCTTCCCACAGTGATTAACTTGGCAATATAGGTTGTGATATCCTCCAATTTAGGAAACTTAGGGTTTAGAAAATTTATAAAGAATTAGTATTATTTATTTATTTATTATTTAAATTTATTGGCCGCCCAACTCTAGTGGACTCTAGTTTCCTCCAGGATCCTCTAGTATCACATGACACTGTCTCATGATAGTTGCTGGAGTTCATAAGAATGCTAAAACTCGTGTTCTGCATGCGTCCCCACAGTTGGGAACAGAATGTCAAACAAAAGAGATTTTTAATCAGATCCAGCAGATCTCTTCATATGTTTTTATATTCAAGAGACGCTTGCATTGCTCTGATCCCAGCCCAGCAGGGATCGAGTCACAGGTTCTTTTGGATCTGGCAGCAATGACCACACAATATGAGCATGAGTACTTAAGGTTCCTTCCAAGGCAATATAAGAAATGAACATAATCACATAATATGAGATAGCAACTGAAGAATATTCAAGAATACAACAAGAAAAAGGAAACGCGAACACTTCTTCTGCCAGTCAGGGAACCCCAAAGAGATTATACTGGGTTGACTCTTCAAATCCATCAAACATGCAGCACCCTCCCGGTTATGTCTGCATTGAAGTTGTGAATAGCTTATATAGGCTCTGAACCATCATCACTCACACCTGTTTTCAATGGTCTCATTTCACTGGAGTTTGCCAAGGACAAGCTTATCTTATCTTGTGCTTGAAACGCCTTTTCTAGTTCTGCCAAAAATCAAGGTTAAGGAGTTAAGGTTTATGTCAAGTGGCAATGAGACCATTTCAAAGTTAAGGAGTATCTGTTTCCCAAGGTTTTTAGACTGATGATGAGAAAGTTCATCCTACTCTACACAGAACAGGGCAAAGCCAATTTAACCCATCTGTAATCCTTTAGCGACTAAAACAAATGCTTACTCCTGTATTACGTACTCAAGCATTGCATAAGAATACATACCATGCATTTAAGAGAAAGAGGTACATGCCACTATCCAATTCCTCCTCACCAATCTTCTGGTAAAAACAACCAGCACTACAGAGTTTTAGTTTATTTTTTAAAGAAAAAGTGGAAAAAATACAGGCCCTCTGCTCTGTGGAATCAGTCAGCTAAATATATATGAGACACATATACAATCTGAGCTTAAGCTTTGATCATACACACAAATTAACCCTATTAGCATCAGTAGAATTATATCTGTCCTGAAGGAATCTGTTGAAAAATGTGTTGTTTTCCTTCTTGCAGTGCATTTCTGAGAAGATCAAAAGCTTGTGTGAAATGGGAGAAAGTCAAATAAAAGCCATCATGTTAATTCATTTGTCTCTAAAGGGCTACAAGGTTGGTGCAAGATCCCATTTCAGAAAGTACACATTTATTGATCAGCTAGGGCTATGTAAGATTATAGCTGCTGCTAAAATATACTGCCTTTGCATTTTGTATTAAAATAAAAAATAAGTTTTCCTTCTGTTGACAAGCACTGTGAAAATGTTATTCACCATCTTGAATTTTACACAATGTGCATTTCAGTAAATTTGAAGAGCTGGCTAAACTCATGAAAAACAAAAGATTTTTATGGCTTTTTGAAAGCTTTCAAATTTATCATGGCATAATATTTCCCAAAGTGTTGGGCTAGGGTTATTTATTTATTTATTTATTTAAAAGGTTTGTATAGCCACCCATCTTATGCAGTATGACCCTGCATAAGTAATAAAACAATAAAATCAATAAAAAAACATAAAAAGCAACCAAAAAGAACCCTCCTGGCACCCCCAAATACAACAGATCCCCACTCATCTGAAAAACAAAAACAACTTTAGAGCTTCATAGGGCTCCAGCCTCAATTACCCCAAGGCTTGTGGGAAAAGCCCACCAGGCCAAGAGGGTAGGGGCCTGCCAGATCTGATGGGGAAGGATGTTCCAAAGGGCAGGGACCACCACTGAGAAGGTGTGCTGCCTAGGTCCTGCAAGATGGCAATATTTAGGGGAAGAGACCTGGAGTTCGTCCACCTTGTCAGACTTAGTGGAATGGGCAGATACCCTCAGAGTGAGGGGGTCCTGCAAGTAACCTGCACTGTAGCATACAGGGCTTTTAAAGGTGATAACCAGCACCTTGAATTGCACCTGGAAAGAAACTGGAAGCCAGTGAAGCTACCACAGAAGCAGTGTAACGTGGGCAAACCATGGAATGTCAAAAACTATATGTACCACTGCATTCTGGACCAGTTGTAATTTCTAGATAGTCTTCAAGGGCAGCCTCAAGTAGATGGAAAAAGAGGGAGAGACAATTTTGCTCAGCTCTCCCTTCTCCAAGCACTCCCCTGTGCTACATACCTCACAGTCCCAAAGGATCTTCCCAACTTTCAGGAACATTTTGTCAGGAAGCAACAGCAGTAAAAGAGACAAAATAAAAATTCCCTCCTCCTCGCTTTCCAGTGGGAATGTCTGGTTAGCAGAATACTCTAACTAGAACTTTCTAATTAAGCTAAGTCAAAATGTGACAAACCCTCAAAATTAAACAATGGCCTATTCCTTTAAATGTCAGAGTGGAAACATTTTATACCCGATTTTGTGTAAACCTTTAATATCCATATTTATATCACATCTTGTATACTAACAGCTATATTTCACAACAATGTAAACACACCAAATATAAAAACCCAACAAGACATCAATAAAATCCAGATCAGAACTGCAAAAATCCCATTGTCAGAGAGGTGAGGTAGACTACTAAGCCAAAATTCAACTGAATAGCAATGCTTCAATACACTGCTGGAATAGCATTTTAGTTGGAGCCAGGTAGATTTTGGGGAAGTGGGATAGTCTGATTTGTATACCCTAATGAACCTCCACTTGGAAAGTGGGCAAAATTCTAACTCTGCTGTGCTCTGATTAAAGGGCAGCCTCTGAAGAGAAAAGGCGATCTGATGGACAAACACAGCAAAACCACAAACAGCAGAAACTTAATTTAAATGGCACAGGTATTCTAAAATAACTTAGTTGATATTTAAACATGATTTAAAGATCCTGATTAGCCATGCTGGCTAGAAATTCTCAGAGTTGTAGAATGCATTCTTTTCTCTCAGAATGATTCCTAAAATGTTTCTCAAGTCAGTTCGACAAGATGGTTTCATCCTGCAAACTGAACTGGAAATGATAATGAAGTTTCTGGTCCTTTTGATTTCAGAGAGCAAAACCCAGTTCAGCTGTAACTTGAAGTGAAATGACCACAGACACATACAGAAAGAGAAAATCAGAATTGAGAGCTGATCACAAGAGTAGTTCAACCTATTGGACATTTGAATTTATTTTATCCATAAAATTATCGGGTGCAACTGCACAGCTAAGATACATTTTGTCATTCATTAAAGAATACTTCATATGTTCAAAAGATTTTCTAACAAGGCGGACAGTACGCATACTGAACTTGCCAAGCCAATAATCAAGGGCTGTCTGAAGGGATACATGCCAGATTAGTTAAACAGTTTTTCTGAAGGAAGGAGTCTTGACTACTTGGTAAATTAACATGAATAGAATCCAACATATTAATAGCATTATGCTCAGGAATGATTCCTACTGTACCCGACGAGTAATTAATTTCAGCAGATATTACATCTTCTAATAGCATAAAAATTAAATCAACTGTTTTATGGAAGATCTCTATAAAAAGAATTGGATAAACTCTTCCAGGATTTTGTTAATATAGACAATGCTATTACAATTACAAAATTATATACGGATTGCAACATACTCAGAAGAAGTTGCGACACATTAATTAATACAGAACAAATGCAGTATATTTATAATTGCTTTACAACCAAATTAATTTCTTCAGGTTATTAATTGTTAGAATAAAATATATTCATTTATATATTTGAGCCCTGAGTCTACAGATCTTTTGAATGATATTGGAGCTTTAAGAGCGGTACATTTTTAGTGTTGCTGTGAGCTGTACTAGTTCATCAGTGATATCAGTGAGTATATGTCAATGGCTCTGCACCAGGTTGGAAGAAATTGTGGAGTGGTATAGCAAAAGTCTCTAAGCCCTGTGCTGTTCAACTTGAATGAAGAGTAGATAAAATGATCATCAAATCTGCAGATGACACAAAGATGGAGGGGGTATGGAAAACAGTTTGCAGCAGTGCTTCTCAACCTCAGCAACTTGAAGAAGTATGGACTTCAATTTCCAGAATTCCCCATGCTGCTGGGGAATTTTGGGAGCTGAAATCCACATATCTTAAAGTTGCTGAGGTTGAGAAACACTGCTTTAGAGGATAGCATTCAGGATTCAGGACCATATTCTCCCCCCGGAGGTGCGGCAGGCCCTTACCCTCCCAGTTTTCCAGAAAGGACTTAAGACCTGGCTTTGCCAGCTTGCATGGGGTGATAAGAGTTTTAATCAATCCTGGGGATGGCTGGCACCCTGATGTCACTCCCTGAGTTCTTCGCCAATCCCATCATTCTTGGAATTTATTTATTATTTGTAAGATTGTTTTTATATTGTATTTAAATTGATTTTATCTCCTCTGTAAACTGCCCAGAGTCGTTCTTCAATGAGATGGGCGGTGACAAATTTGATATACAAATAAATAAATAAACAATGGTCAGAAACCATCAAGATGAATTTCAACACAGGCAATTACAATAATTGTAATTACTTAAATTGTACTTACTTAATATTTGAGTAAGAAAAATCAAATGCATGAGCATAAGAAGGTTGAAACATCCAGGGCAGCAGTACATGCAAAAAGATTGTATGTTTTTTGGTGGAGTAGAAAGGGAACATCAGCCAAAAGTGATGTGCCTAGAAAGGAAGCAAATGCATTCCCAGGCTGATCAGCAGAAGTATAGAGTCAAAATTAAGAGAAGGCCCTGTTCTTCTCTCTTCTGTGTTGGTCAAGTCACACCTAGAATATTGCATCCAGTACTGGGGCATTGCACTTTAGAAAGGACATTGACAAACTGTAGCATGTCCACAGAGCAACTAAGATGACAAGGGGCCTAGAAGGAAAAATGTAGACACTGGGTATATTTAGTCTGGAGAAGAAAAGACCTGATAGCTTTCGTTGAGTGCTTGAAGTGCTATCATGAAAAAGACTGGGCATGATTGTGCAGAGCTGTGTCAGGAGACAAACATTAGACTTAAATGACAAGGAAGTGGATTTCAGTTGGAGATCAAGATAAATTTCCTAATGGTAACAGCTGTTCAACAATGGAACAGACTGCCTTGAGTTTAAACATCCATCTGCCACGGATGATGTAATGGGTATTCCTTCACTGGGCAGCAGATTGGATGAAATGATCTCCATTCCCTGTTTTGATGAGTAATTTAAGGATGGACAAATCTGTTTATTCTATTTTTTACCATTTTGAGAGCCTATCAAGTTCATGTTATTTTCATCCTATTTTCATATTGTTTTATAAATTTGGGGGTTAGTCTGCGTGAAAATGTATATCCATTTCTATATGTATTCTCTATTTCTCTCTGTAACATTTTTCTCTAACACACAAAGCTTGTAGTAAAGAAAACCAGTAGAAGGTAGCAAAGAGTTGAAATATTCTGTATCTCTTTCCTGCCTTGTATTGGTCATCTAGATTTTTGCAGACCAAAAATCTTCAAGTTTAACATATATTCAGTCTTATACTTTTACAGTGATGGATGGATGGATAGATGATAGATTGAGTTACTTTTACTGTAACCCACTAAGATAACATTTGCTACTGAGAGGTAAATGTGTGTTGTAAATACAACAGAAGTTTATATACAGTGGTGCCTCGGGTCACGAACACTTCTGTTCACGACCAATTCGGGTCACGAACAGCTCCGGTCGCAAAATTTTGCCTCCGTTCGCAAACACTGGATCGGGTCACGAACAGGATCCGTGGCCATTTTCCCTCCTGTGACACAGTCCGCGGCCATTTTCCCGCCTGTGACACGTGGTCTGCGGCCATTTTTCTACCCCTGACACGTGGTCCGTGGCCATTTTCCGCCCCTGACATGTGGGGCCCGGCCATTTTCCGCCCCTGACACGTGGTCGTAGGGAGGGGGACTCTCCCTCCAAGCAATAGCCGCCTCCCTGTCCTCCACGCCAGAACGGATTAACAGTAATTACATTGAACCTTATGGGAAAATTTGCTTCGGGTCGCAACCAATTCGGGCCGCGACCAGAGTCGCCGAACGAATTAAGTTCATGAACCCAGGTTCCACTGTAATTCCTATTTGGTAAAAATGAACTTGTCAAGTTCATTCAAATTAGCAGGGTTTTAATTTCATCTTCCAAGAAAGCACTGTCCCACTTTCCTTATCCCGCTTTCATTTATCCTTTTAAAAAATATTTGATTTTTATTATCTAGTGTAGATAGTTCATGACAAAGTGATGCTTACAATGACTTTGTAATAACTTGGAATTAATGATTATAAAAGCATTTTTGATTAAAAATAAATTGTAGGCAATCATATTTACAGGATCTTAAGATGAAGAATTGGGAATTCATGGTGAACTGGAATATCCTTTTTCTGACTGTTTATATAAACACTAAAGTATCTTTCCTATGCCCAACAATCATGCAAGAAACATGCAAAAACATGTTAATTATGATATAATAATAGCAACAACAGTACTAATAATAAATGAAGTTGATATTGTATCTACAGTACATTGGTGCGAAGGGGAACATGAACAAGAACTAGGCACCAGGGGGTGAACATCATATTTTGTATTGTTTATTGGTGCCGGACTTTACCCTTTAGATCCTGATGTCAAACTGCCCAACTCTTGCCTAGGGGGTAAGAATCAAATTTGCTTTACATACTTTTTCATTATTCCAACCATACATTCACATACTACTGTATATTCATTAATGTCAGCCCCACTAGATAGACCAGACCAGGAAATCAACTCCACAGGAAGCCTAGAACTACCCTTTACTGAGATAAGGCTATGAGAACAGAATCTTGCAAGTTTCTGCTGTACCTCTCTGCCCCCGGCACTTATACTTCAGTGAATCAGGGAGGCACCTGAATATTATCTCATTGCTCTGGACTCTAAAAATGTTTCAGCCCTTTGCCTATGTAATGGTTCTTTCATATTTCTGTCAAGGTTATCTTCCTTACTCTCTACAGTTAATCACTTGTCTCACAGAGAATAGATTTGCTACTATCACAGCTTAACCCCAACTGAGGCAATACAATTCGAGGCTACAAGTACCCAATTTATACATACATGCTCTATGCAAGCTTCCCTTATGTAATTGCAATATAATTTCAGGAAATTTTAACATTGCTTGTCTCTGCAATTTTAAAGAAAACCATCAGTCATGTGAGAACAGATGTTAAATGCACCACTTGGTTGGGAGTTATTTAGATGAACACAGGTTTAATATTTTATGACGTTCTTTAAGGTGATGCTTATTTTGGAACTAACTTTATCCTACGCTTTGCATCTTTCAAGGTATCTGAAATCTGTATGTCATTTTGAATATGAAATTTAATATGAATTTAATGGATTTGAATTTGTACATGCCTGCATATTTAGTGAGTTTTGATGAACACAGAGCAGAGGACGTTATCTTGAAAACATTAGAACTGCCTCCCACATATAAATATGTTAATCTCTATTCGTAAACTCTGAAAAGTTTTAAATGAATTTATTAAGGAAAAGAGGTAAAATGAACAATGAATATATTGTGAATAAATACAAACATCCCAAATTTGGGGACATTTCTATAAGGCCAGAGGAGCAGGCAACACTGAGGATATAAGCCTTTTGGAAGATGATCCAAGATTTAAAGTTCCTTCCAACATTTTCTCCATCAAATCTCTCCTGAGAATTTGGCATTCTGAATTGCCCATACTGTTTTGGAAAGGACTGTTCCAAAGCAAGCATTAAGACCCCATCAATGGTATGGCTAGGCAATTTTAGGTGCTGGTCTTATTGGCTTATGACTAGTACAATTTGGTTGGCCATTTTTGCTTCTACACAACACATACCAGACAGTTTATCAGACTAACCTTGTGCAGGTTTGCATTTAAAACTTAATTTAAAACTTAATTGGCACGAACAAGAGGCAGTATTGTTTGTACCTGAATGTTAGGAATAACTTGGCCCAACCACCTGGTTTGAGTTGTAGATGCTTATGCTTCTTCTACTTCCCTTCTTTTTCTTAAATTTTGCATTAAGAGTTCCTGGAAACTAACAACAGTACAGGTAGTCCTTGCTTAACGACCCTAATTGGGACTAGAATTTCCATCACTAAGTGAAGCGGTTGTTAGGCAAAACATCACGTGACCGCACTGCTTAATGATGGCAGTTCCAGTAGTCCCAATTGCAGTCATTAGGCAAGGACCGCACCATCGTTAGACAAGGACCTCATGCTTCTCCTGTCCTGCCACGCTCGCCTCTGCCTCAACTCTCCCCCACCTATTTTCCACGCCATGTCTGCCTTTTTGGCAGATATGGAGATAGGGAGATAGGTGGGTGGGGAGCATTGAAGTGTACACTGCAGTCATAAATGTGGGCAGGCTGCCAAATGCCCAAATGTTGATCATGTGACCGCAGGGACACTGCAACGGCTGTAACTTCAAGGACCAGTTGTAATTGCTATTTGTTCAGTGCCATCGTAACTTTGAATGGTCGCTGAACGAATGGTTGTTAAGTGAGGACTACCTGCACTGTTTTGTGCCTTTTTGATTGGTTACAATAAAGACATTATCCAACATGGGTTTTAGATTTTGTTCATGTTTTCCCAACACAGCTGTCATTATTTGTATACTGTACAAACAAATTAACAACAACCATTGATGGAATCATAAAGTTATCTCATCAAGGTTGCTTTGTTGAAGAGCTTTATCAGTGTGCTCATTATAATATTATAGGATGGCTTTCAGTGTTTCACAGCTACCAGAACCTTACTGCACCTAGCAGGGTTTTCTTGCTAGTAAGGCTTTCTCTTGATTTGGTTTTCATTACACCTGGGCCTGCTATATCTGACAAGCAAGGGTCACTAACTGACCTCTCCTTATTTAGCTCTTTGAGCTATCAACTCAATACCTTCCCTCCAAGACCAGTTGTAGCTAGGGTAATCACAAATGACTGAAGCCCAATATATTTCAAAGAATGTAGTAAATAATACAAAGCACAGCCATTAAGTGAAGTTCTTCCAGCCTTATATTAAATAGCTTATTTTTCTGATTTCAGCAGTCACATGTGGTACTTTCAAAATCACCAAAACTCCAATAAATGTACCACACAAATCAATATTTCATGAGGAATTAATGTTGGACATTGCTCTGAAATGTCTTAGACATACGAAATGGTATAATATTGGTTAAAATAAAATAAATGAATAATAGTTAGAGCTGCTGTACAAAACATGCTCTGAATAGGGAATGTTCATTTTCCTCCCATGTAGTTTTTGGGGGTTCCCTCCCCTTTCCCCCACCTTCATAGTCAGCCAGCTGAGATGTTGATGGGGACTTTTTCTCTCTCCCCACCAGTTTGTAACTAGTGAAAAGCCTTATGTTTTTCCTTATTACAAGTGTTGGGGCTATCATTTTTGCTCTATAAGCCTGAGGACTTGAAGAGTTGTGATACGTGTAGCAAAATATTTATATTGTTATCTGGTATGCACTTGTAGTTAAGGGCAATACAAGAACTATTTTGCATTAGTATCAGTATCTGTATCTGTATCTACTGGAGAGCCAATTTGGTGTAATGGTTAAAGGCCCCAGGCTAGAAACCAAGAGACTGTGAATTCTAGTCCTGTCTTAGCCACAAAGCCAGCTGGGTGACCTTGAGCCAGTTACTCTGTCTCAACTGTAGGAAGGAGGTGGCAATGGCAAACCACTTCTGAAAATTTTGCCAAAAAAACTGCATGGACTTGCCCAGGCAGTCACCAGGAATCAGGGTGACTTGAAGGCACAACATAAAATAAATTAGTATATTATTAACACTAGTATATAGATAGTACAGTACACAAGGCTGAAGGATTGTGTTAGAGCATGCTTCAGGAAGACTAAAGAGTGGCCATCCAGAAGGAATGAATAAGACAAATACAGCTGACTCAGCTTTAGAGCCAACTAAATAATTTTTCTACCTTATTTATATTGACAGATCAATCATTTGCCTTTAACGTTTTGATTTTTTAAGGAGGGAAAAAATGGAAAGTGTTTTTCACCTTACTGCTATTCTAAATGCTAGATTGTCATATATTATAGTGTTCAAAATAGATACCTATTACTAGAAAACACTCCTAGAGAATCTGTGAAATTGGATTGAGGAGCCAATGGCAACCATTTTCATGGTAAATATGATGATTTATGTCAGTTTATTGTAAAGTGCAGCGACCAAAGAAAATGATTCCTTGCATTAAGGAGCCTTTGGTTTGCAAACTATCCATTTTCATAGCTGATTGCTGTTTTATGAGACTCTTTACCAAGAAAAAACATTCTGTTAGAAAAGATAAATGGTTTTTCTTTCACTAAACATGATGTTTAAAATACAAATCTCTAGTGTGATACGATCACATAATCTGTAAGAGGAAAGGAATGTTACTTTTCTTTCTGACTTCGGTTAAGCAGGCAGGCAAGCTGAGCACTTGGAACTAAACCCATTCCCTCTGACAGAAATACTATGAGAGACAGCCGAATTCAGTTTTACTATTTACAGAATGGTACTGGCTAAACTCACGTTAAGCAAGATTTCCTGCATTTCATTTCATGCTCAGTTTCCAAAACACTTATATCCTTTCAGTGTTATACTGCAGAGTATTTGCAATATGTGCCTTTTCTTTCTGGCGATGTCATTATCCTTGGGTCAAACAGATAGAGACCACAATGCCCCAGCAAAACAGTCTTCCTGTACATGGGATTTCTCCCTCATGATTTAGGTATTCTGATATTGATGGAACAACCTTGGAAATGCACTTATTGTGCCACTTTCCATGTATCTAAGATCACTCTGGGAAATGACCTTAGGATGATACATTCTGTCTTCTAAAAAATGAAGGTTTTATGATTTATGAAACAATTGTGCTATATGATATGTCCATTCTATTACACTGCCTCTTAATCATAATAGAAATATGGTTGCTGGACCAACTTTCTTTGTTAGGTAGAAGATATTGGCTAAAACTCCAGGTGACAGATAGAGATTTCTTCAACTGGAGTTAATGGAGAAGAGATTTACCATTAGTATCTTGGATACTAATTCCAAGAAGTGTGGTGGAAAGGATCCACGCACCACTCTTTCAACCAAGTTTCAACGAAGAAAGAGATCTGCCTGGACATATAGTTCATGAAACACAGTCACATACGCTAAACGACTGATGCTGTAATCTTATACTCCATGATTTGGGAATAAGAGACATTGAATTATATGGGACTGGTCAGTTGTCATGTATAGGATGACCACTATTAGATACCTAGAGCAAGATAGACACCCCCAAGGTAGTTTTTGTATTTGTGTATAAGATTCTGTGACAGAAGAGAATTTCCTTGAATTATGGAGTTTAAAGATCTAGTGTCAAAAGAGAAAGAATGGCCATTTGGTTAATGGCCATTGTTAGCCTTTGGTATCACCATTTGAGAATCACAATGATCAGGATACAGAATGTAAAACATTCTGGTCTGAAAACGTGGAGAACCACCACCAGTCCCTGCAGACAATACTGAGATAAATGGATTGCTATTCTAATTTAAAATATTGTCATTTCTTCTACAAATTGTATCTATTTTGCCTGCTGCAAGGAGGAGACCTAACATACCACAATCCCCCAAAGGGTTTCCAGAACGGGCAGGTTTTGCCAGCTTTCCTAATGTCAACAGGGCTGATGCTTTGGGTTCTTCTGCAAAATGCCAGTTTGCATGATGCAATTTATAAACATAGAAAAAAGCTGAGATTCATTGTCCGAATCCTAATTCTCTTTTTAAAAGTAACATGTATTGTAATATGTTTAAGATGATATTTTAATAGTCACATGAATTTTTATGTAAACTATCCTAGTCCACTTAGTTGGAGAAGCTTATCTCCTTGTTTAGCATTTTACTTGGCTATTTATCCCACTCCCTTTCATCCCAGAGAAACATCTGAGCCCTTATCCTATAATTGCTAAAACATAAATTACAAGAGATCCCAGAAGAATTTGTCTTGTACTGCGAGGCACTGGCTTTTGTAGGTGGAACAGCTTTTTCTTACCCATTACACTTTGATCTGTTTCCCCAATAACTTGTTGCCAGAATATGTTATCACTGAAGTGAAAAAAGGAGAGATGTGGAATGTAGTGAAGCACATTAAGAGCTGGAACAAGCCACTTTAGGAGGAAATCTCAAGAGGAAACAGAGAAACCCTCCAAGCAGTATAAGACAAATACCTTCTACAGCCTACAACATTCTGTCAAAAATGATGCGCACTCACTGGATATATTTGCTAGCACTTTGTGGTTGTTTGGGCACATTAGAAGGCAAATGAAGAAGAATATTGGTACAGTAAGCCTTCAGATTAACTAGCCAGTACTCAGTTAAATAGCAAATGGAATTTTACAGATATATAAAATGGCAAGTAGGATTTTATGCATGCATAAAACGTTGAACAGATATTACCCACCATAACAGAATTCTGCTAAACTGAGGTCCAGGAAACTGAGAGTATACTATAATGGTTTCTTTTGATAAGAAGTTTCAGAGAACTCACTTTCCTTTTCATCTATAAAGCCATAGTTCTGACTGTTGGAAAGTTAACATTGCACATACAGAAACCAAGATCCCACTGAACCAGAAATAATCCATATTTGAACTGAATATAACCTCTCTTCAGGATTGCCCAGCACATTCTCTTTTCTAATGATTATGATGGATAATGAGCTTCATGGGATGTATGATAAACTGTATAATGAATACTTAGTCTATTCAAGTACATAGAGTCTATCTGAATGCACAGGCACATGGAAAAACAATCATGGGCCAAAGACCAGGAGAAGATCAAAGTATGACTGATGGGTAAATACCAAGAATCAGAACATGAACTTCCAGGATCAAGAACTGGACAAAGTTTGAGGACAAAGATCCTGAGAGGGAAGAAAGTAAGTCCTCTACATCTTCCTCCTCCCAAACCTGACAGGACTGTGCTCTGGGTTTTCCAGCCAGCCAGCTTGTTCAGGCAGAGCAGGAGAAATGTGAGGTTTTGGCTTAATTCTAATTGTATTGAAAATACTAGGACTTAAGCACCTAATGAAGATTTCTTTAATGATTCCCTTTTAATAGAACTTAATGTGCATAATTATGATTTATGGATGAAAAGTTGTCCCACATTTTAATGTGAACATATACATATTCAGTTTAATAGGACTCTGGGCACAAAATTATAGTACATCAAACCAGTTCTAAGTAGAAGCATGGCCTGTGAGTTTAGGATTACAGCTGATGCCTCTTAACTAATAGAGCTCTTAAAATTGCTTTAATTATATAATTATCTGCTATCTCAATAATATTTTTAAAAAGACAGTTAAATACAGGAACACCCCCCCCGCTGTTTAAGTACTCATTCTTTCACCATACACACTCAGGAGGGTTACCAAGTTATTTCTCTTTATGTATTCACTTCTCTACAAAAACCGCAACCAAATTTTCTAACATTTTATTATCAAGAATGTCATCCATCTCAAAGGAATTCTTTATATGGAAGATTTGTTCTGTCAGTCTTACATTCCAAACCATTGCCCTTCTCAAGGTTTCAATTTAACTTTAGGTAAATTATATTACCTAGGGCAGATTCCTGAATTTGTCATATCCAGGTGAAGAGAAAGGTCAATCTTATTTGAAACCTTAGAAGATCATGGTACCACAGTTTCAGAGCTCCTGTCTTATTGGAGTTGTTGTGACTCTATTTTAAGATAACTTGGTACGTTCTGATTATTAACTACTTGGATATTTCTCATTTTAATATAACATGACAAATTGTTTATGGAACCTACTGTTGCCTAGTGTAGATAATTACCCCTGAATTTAGTCTAGGAGTTTGGGGCAGAAGCCCAGAGACCCGCTGTGAAGGAATGGTTGGATGAAGGCCGCGCTCGAGGAGATAAGCATTCCCTTAGCCCTCAACAGGAGCGTGGGAAGTTTACAAAGATGAGACTGGCACCACCCTAAGGAATTCACGGTGTTGTGGCTTGCTGGCTTGAGAAGTTAGATTCAGTCTGGAGAGATTCTGTCTTGAGGTGGAAGCTAATAAACGCAACAGAACTGTATCTGCGCTGTCTCAGGGAGTTCTTTGGGCTGAACCTGACATCCGCTTTCTTTCACTTCCTTTCTTTTATTCCATCCATTGTATCAAATGGGCTATGCCAAAATGAGCTGTACCACATTCGGAAGTCTCATCACCTTTATAGCCTACACTAATTCTCTCAGTCTTTTTTCATAAACATAAGTGTGAATCAATCACAGTTTAAGATTTGTATTCATTCCTTTGCCATGTGTGTGCATGGCCAGACCTACTACTTATTCAAAACAGAGCTTTTTTTAAGCAGACACTCACCAGCCCCCATTCTCATTCTTTCTTAAGTCTCTGAATGGGTCAATCTTCTGTACTCTCTCTATGGTGCATTGGACTTTCATTGTTACTGCTCAAACACATTTGGGATTACGTATTGTTACTCAGATACATTGGCCTGCCTGCATATGCTATCATTTTAGCAGACTGGAGTTAATTCTGGAAACTGTGGTAAAGCAAATAGCAGAAAAGCCTAATTCTGACTCTAGTGTCTTTTGTTGAAGAAAGGACATCATAATGGTCTCATCTTGTTCCCACCCACCCATTCCTATCACTAGTCAGATTTTTTTCCTTTGGATTACATTCTTTAGAACATGCCACGTTTTTCCCCATTTCCTCAACTTTAATTATTTCATTATCATCATTCACAGGAGCACCATCTCAGTTGTTTCACAATTATTACCAATGTAAAAATTACTACTTCCATACACCTACAACTATCTGGATGACATTAGTTCATGCTTCTTGATATTTATCTTAGCCAATCCATTCATAATTAATTCTAGATCTTCATACTCCATGCATGGATTCATCCAGGTCACTCTGGAGGATCAGGTCACCTTCATTCAGATCTAATACAACTTTTCCCTTTATTCATTTTTATTTTATTCATTTAATTTATGAATTCATGCTGTTCTACCACTTACTCTTGTTACATTTCAAGTCACAGTCTTCTGTATGCCATTATCATCACCAGATGGGCCCACAGATATTGCCTTCTTATGCCCATCTTGGTTTTAGTCAATTAGGTCTTCTATGTTATGCTTAAGATAGAGAAATATAGACTAGGTTATCAGCCTTAGTGATACCTTTGCCAACAGTAAGGAGACAATATAGGTCAGTTAAGGCACATTTTGGTCAGTTTGTCACAACTGCAATTAAAACCGAGTTTTACTGTAAGTGTGCTGACATTATTCTATGCCATCTAGAAGATTTTTTTTTATCTAGTCCTCCTTTGGATATGGAGTGAAAAAGCATGAAATACTCTGAGCTGCTTGAAAGCTTGCTGTGTTGCTTCACCACCCTCCTCAATTATTCTGCTGGAATAATGCACAGAAAACAGCTATGCGGAGCCTTCCAGCCATTGTGGCTGCTTCACCCCCTCACACAATGGACCAAGAGATCTGTGCATGCTGCATGCCTTCTCTCCTGAGCAAAGTGCCTCACTGAAAGATCTTGTTGCACGGCCATTTGCTTATTTACCTTCTTGATTCCACATTTTAATAACTCTCGCTTCCTAAGATTTTCGCTTACAGTAACAAAAGAATATTTTAAAAAGATTAACAAATGCATACACATCCCTATAGTTCTTCCTGTGTATTTGTATCCTACTCTAGAGAAATTAACTGAGATATATTTTCCCATTTACAACCACTACTGAAATAATACAATAGGGTGGGCTTTTTTGCTACTTTTGTAAGAAAAATAGTAATGTTCAGCGAAGTGTCATACGTGCCATTTACTAACCATTCACCTGAAGAATGTGGGTCTGATACAATTCTTCATAGCCATAGGCATGACACGTGTAATTGCCCATGTGAATAGTTGTTACCTTGGTTATGTAGAGAGAGTCATCTTCTCCAAAATCCTGCATATAAACAAAAAGAGGGTGGGGGGAGGAGAAACCTATCATTTAGCAAATATGTTTGAAATGCTGCAAGAAGCTAAGCTAACACTGGTTGTTTTGACAGCTGCTTTCCTCTGAACTGTGACAGTAGTATTTTCAATGCGTGTAGATTCACTGGGTGAAATGAATAAGAGGCCACATGCAAATACAAAAACAAGAAAAATATTTGCAACTGAGTATCAGTTTCTGATTTCTAGAAAAAACATACACACATAGAATTTAATACCGTGGATCTGTAATTAAAGATGTGACAAATTATAAGGCAAATTACTCTGGGGGATGGCCTTATTCTACGGAGACGGCTAATAAAAGCTCCATGCATTATCTCCTAAATGAAATACTTGAACTGGCCTTCGGTTACCTGGAAAGATACTTTTGTCAATGGATTCTTCCATCCCTTTCTCCCCCAAAATTAGTAATGAAATGGGGATTAGAAAGTTATTTCTTTAAAAAAAAAAACACTTTGATTTTTAATTACCTATATCATGGCTTATCTCATGGGGGGGGGGAACCCTCCTCCTTACTTGGGTTGCTTATTGTATAATTTGGAATGATAATTCTGCTTGAGAAATTGCAATATTTGTGAGGTTTCAAAATATGGGTATGTTGGCCTTATCACGTTGTTCCAAATGAGGCTATACAAGCCTCTATATTGTTGGGTAAACTCAGGCAGCAGCTGCTTTTCTGTTTTCATTAGTATGCAGGAATTGGCTGTGCTGAATTGCTTCTACTTTTATACACAACCCACCACGATACATTTAAAAACCATACTTAATTAGCTTAAAGAATTATCTTCTGTTTTTAATTAGCTTAGGGTATGATGCGTGGAAAATATACCCTTTACGTACAGAGCTTCCATGGTGAAATAGAAAATATTTCTATTATACTATGAACAATAAAACATCAGACACAAAATAATAACAGTGTTTTACTTCTCAGTTCTGAGAAAGGGATTCAGGATTTCCAGAACTGATATATAGAATTATAGGATGTTGGAGCTGAAAAAGACCTTAGCAGACATTTAGTTCCATCTCTTGGTCAATGACAGAATCCCACAATTCCGTTATCTCTGACAAATGGCCAACCTTTGTTTAAACATCTCCCCAAATCAGACTCCACCACCTCCCAATGCTGATATAGTCAGTTTATAGGATCAATGATCTTAAATAACTATTCTCTTCAGTTTGTGAAGCTGTTTTCATTTTTATTTATTGTATATTGATAGTATTTATATGCCACCCATATCACCAAATATGCTTGTTTATTTTTGGTGACATCCATTTTCGTGCCCTTTCCACTTGTTAATTCCAGTCTTGTTCTCTGGAAAAACAGAAAACAGCATGCCCACATAACAGTAGGCCTCCAGGTGCAAATCAAGGTACTGGCTGACATCTTTAAAGCCCTACATGTATGAGCCCAAGTTACTTGTGGGACCATCTCACTCCAATGATTTCTACCTGTATCACCTGATCTGGCAGTGAGCATGCTCCAGGTCCCCTGGGTGAGACAATGTCATCTTGTGAGCCCTAGGAATTGGGCTTTCTTTGACATGTTGCTTGCCCTATGGAACAGCTTCCCCCCAGAGATACAGACAACCTCAACCTTACTGGCCTTTCTGAAAGCCATGAAAACCTGATTCTTCCCCCAGGCATTGGGGCTAGGCTGTTAGTTTGGGAGCTCTGATGGTGATGTATGGAAGAGGTGTTTTATGTTTTTAATGAGAGGGCTTCAACCTGGGATTTTCTTTGTTTGTTTCATTGCTAATGTTTTCTATGGAATGTTCACTGCCCAGAGTTTTGTCAGATAAATAGGCAGCCTTCCAAATTTGATAAATAAAAACAAACCAGTCTGTTCTTTCATCTGTGTGACAGTCCTTTCAATAATTGAAGCTTGCCTTCCCCTAAATCTTCTGTTCTCCAGACTAAATGTACACAAATTCTTCAACTGTTCCATTAGGTCCAGTTTCCAGAACCTGCCTCCCCACAATGTGAGCATTGACCTAGATAGTTAACAGGGTTAACATTGGATCTGCTGGATACCTTCCTGGACATTTATAATAGTAGGTGAAATTTAAAAGAAATATTGTAACTTTTCATAAGGCTACATCAGGGACATCACTACCAAGTGACTGGGAAAATTGGATGCTGAAAATAAGTCTGTGGAACCCGATTTGTTAAGCCATCATGATCTATGAGACTAAATGAGGTCTTTACAGCTTACTTATTTTTAAAGCATGAGTCCAAAAATGATAAGCATCTAGGCCACAGAGTTGTTAAAGTTATTGAATAATCTTGTTTGATTATTTCTTCAGAAAGGCATAGGAAACTAATTCATATTCTTATCAAATAGACACAAAAAGCTTATCATAAAGCATACTACAGATGACCACAAAATTATTCTTAAATAGAATATTATGGGGATAGGCCCTAATTATGTTTATCAATGGATAAGTAGGACAAATATATATAGCGTCTGGATAGCGTAGTGGTTAGAACACCGCCTTTGATGCAAGAGACCGGGGTTCAAATCCCGGCTGGTACCTACCTGACCAGTAGGGGTCCTTGGGCAAAGACCCACACAAGGGAACAGCACCATTCAACTACCAGCCAATAACCCTCCCCACAACATGGAAAGTTCTATCAGGCATCCTAGCTGCCAAGCTACAGGATCATATGGGCCAGTACCTGAGCACAGCTCAGAAGAGCATTGGGAACAACACCAGAGGCTCAAAACACCAGTTACTCATAGATAGAGCAGTCGCCTGAGACTCAAGGTCTAGGCAGACCAATTTGAGCACAGCCTGGATTGACTACAGGAAAGCCTATCACTCAGTGCCAATGGATCTGTGGATGCCTGGCACTATACAAAGTCAACAGGACACTAAGGACCTTACTCAAGAACTCAATGGGACTATGGAAGACAACACTGGAAGTCAACTCAAGACAGCTCACACAAGCGGCCATCAAGTGTGGCATATACTAAGGTGATTCACCGTCCCCACTGCTGTTCTGCATAGGCTTAAACCCCCTCAGCCATATGGGTACAAGTTCAAGAGTGGAATCACCATCAGCCACCTCCTCTACATGGATGACATCAAGCTGTATGCTAAGAGTGAACGAGACATTGACTCACTGATCCACCTGATATGGATCTACAGTGAGGACATTGGGATGTCATTCAGACTGGAGAAGTGTGGCAGGATGATAGTAAAGAGAGGGTAGGTAGTTAAGACCAATGGAGTGGAACTACCAATGGGCCTCACAGCAGACATAGAGACCAGCTACAAATACCTTGGTGTCCCACAGTCACATGGGAACCGTGATGAAGAGGCAAGGAAGACAGCAACATCCAAGTACCACCAAAGGATAAGACAGGTCCTGAAGAGCCAGCTCAATGGGAAGAACAAGATCCATGCCATCAACACATATGCCCTGTGAGTGATCAGATACCCTGCTGGTATAGTGAGCTGGCCAAAGGAGGACAGAGAGGCTGCTGATATGAAGACCCGG
The DNA here is from genome assembly GCF_059951505.1 of Python bivittatus. Lineage (NCBI taxonomy): Eukaryota > Metazoa > Chordata > Lepidosauria > Squamata > Pythonidae > Python > Python bivittatus. The sequence goes on from NW_028277035.1 coordinate 29,874,486, forward strand.
AAGCTCCTTACAATGTACGGAGGTTTCCACCCCAAGTCCAACACCCAGAGATTGTACACCAGCCACAAAGAGGGTGGGCGGGGTCTGATGAGTGTCAAAGCCAGTGTCCTGGATGAAACCCAGAGCATCCAGGAGTACATCAGTAAGATGGCACCCAAAGATGAGCTGCTGAGAGAATGCCTGAGGCAGCAGCAGACATGGGAGGAAGTTCAAGTGGAGGAAATACCATGGCAAGACAAGCCCCTGCATGGGATGTACCATTGACAGATAGCTGAGGTGGCTGACATGGGAAATCCTATCAGTGGCTGGAAAGGGCTGGACACCGGGACAGCACGGAGGCACTGATCATAGCAGCACAAGAAGAGGCACTAAGCACCAGATCCATAGAAGTAGGGGTCTACCACACTAGTCAGGACCCAAGGTGCAGATTGTGGAAAGAGGCCTCAGAAACAGTCCAACACATAGTGGCAGGCTGTAAGATGCAGGGAGGAACAGCATATACTGAATGTCACAACCAAGTAGCTGGCATTGTGTACAGGAACATCTGCACAGTGTATGGGCTAGACCCCCCCAAGTCCAGATGGGAGATTCCACAGAAGGTCATGGAGAATAACAGGGCTAAGATCCTGTGGGACTTCCAGATCCGGATGGACAGGCAGGTACTGGCCAATCAGTCAGACACTGTCGTAGTAGACAAGGACCAGAAGACAGCGGTAGTGATACATGTAGCAGTGCCAAGTGACAGCAACATCAGGAAGAAGGAGCACGAGAAGCTGGAGAAGTACCAGGGCCTGAAGGAGGAAATAGAGAGGATGTGGAAAGTAAAGGCCAAAGTGGTCCCAGTGGTGGTAGGAGCGCTCAGGGCCATGACTCCTAAGCTGGGAGAGTGGCTCCAACAGATCCCAGGAACAACATCAGAGCTCTCTGTCCAGAAGAGGGCAGTGCTAGGAACAGCTAAGATATTGCGCAGTAGAGGACCTGAGATTGAGGAAGACATGTACCACTCATAGGGGTGAGAGGGGAATTTTTTTATATATATATCTTTTTAAATAATGTTCTAGTCCATGTTTTATCATGGCAAAATGAGTTTTCCTATATTTTTAACTTTCTTATTTTTTTACTCTTAGTGATGTTCCATTAATGAGGGTAAGAATAATTCTGCATTATTATAACAGAGCAAAGCCTCCCAGGAATGTATTAAACAGCTTACAAGTTTTTCAGAACTCCTAAAAACAGAGTAAATCCCAATTTTGCTTCAATTGTGGAAATGTTGAAAATACTGTATTTCAAAGTACATGAGAGAAAAGAATGGAGAGGCTGTGAATACCACACTTGATCTCAATGTCATCTGCAAATGTCATCTGCAATGTCATCTCTAGTCTCAGAACTAGCATACTCACTGGGAAGGTCAGCATGGACTACATGATTGCTTGAACAACTCAGCATCTTCAGGGATCTTAATAAAACAAAGTTTTCAGTCATTTGGAGAGTTCTATTTCCATTCAAGTGAACATAGGAAAAGTTTCTCCCTTGGTATAGGGGTAGAGATGTAGAGGGTGGGTTCAGCATGCACAGCCCTATTCCACTCCACACTTTGAACCCTTGGGCATTGTTTCAAATGTGAATGTAGCTAAAAGTTTGATGGCACTTGGAGAGTGTTGTTTCACAGGAATGATAAAATATTAGGAGTTGAAGAGAATATCTTTGGAAGTACTAAATATGCATTTTGCTTCTTCACCCATATTCAATAGATAGTTTGTACAAGTATCAGTAAAGATCACCTATTATTTTGTGCAGTGCAAAAAAGAAAAAATATATTGACTTTCTGTATGCTGATTGTATGTTCATCTTGGGGTGGGAGAGGGGAAATTGGGATGAAAGAGAGCCCAATTACTCGGTGAACTCCATAACTGAGAGGGAACTTGAAGATTTCCCCCCCACCCCCATTTCTAGGCCAGTATCTTAGCCTCCTTGCTACACTGGCTTTGCAAGGGCAACTTTTTTTCCTGTAAGGTATCAGTTCAATTCTACAACTCTTGAGATTACATGTAGATTATTCGATAAAATATTATAGGTAGGAAATGACTCAATTTTGTGGATAATCAGAATACTGTGTGGCTTCTTCACTGGTTTTGAACAAGATAAGAGATCACAATGCACCCAGGCAAATTGAAAAAAGGTTAATTTTGAATCCTTACTGAGTATTAAAATGCCATCACGTATTATTGCATTCCAGTTCTGAAGTTTTGCACATGTGCAATTGTCCTTTAAAATACTTATCGACATTAAAGTTCTAGATAAAGAATCCAAGGAAATGGGAAAGAAATCCTCAGATTGCTTTCATGCTTGTTTTCTATCCACTCATAATCCTGCATAAAGTCTGTCCTGTCTAGCACGATGTACGATGTCTCACAGTAAAATTGCTTATGGTTTTAACAGAATCCTTATTTTTCAGAAATTCTTGCTCCTATATTCCCTTCAATGACATATTCATAGAGTGTCAGATGGCAAACTGCTTCTTTCTATGGTTTGCCTCACTTTTTCTTCACCAAAATAAAAGCCTGTAGACTCTAGCGAGTTGCTTTTTACACTTCACCATTTGGAAAAGAATATTGCTGAAATGATCCCGATACTCTTTCAAGCTTTGTTGGTTTAAAAACTGGTGTTCCAATTGATCTCAGCTAGCTTTTGTATTCAATAATCCTTTAAAAACCTCTGCAATACACAGACAATTTAAGAAACAAAACAATATCTTGCTAGCTGTCAGGTATCTTTTCCATATCACACTTCCTTTCATGATGGCTTGCAGATATTTGTCTTTCAAGAGTAGTCTTTTCTATCTGGGGCACTTTTTTTCTTATTTTACACTTCAGGATGTTTACTTCTAGAATGGATCCAGTACCTGACTTCACCAATTGGTGGACCTTCAGCAGATAAACTTGTGTTCAATGCCTTATTTCAGGGTGGGGGGATCATTTGGGGGGAAAGGGGCCAACTGGCTTTAACTGGAGATTTAGGGCTGCTTGCAAATTCCCCCTCCCATATTTACAAATACACTACAAAGCAATGTGGGTGTTCCCGGGGAGGTGCTGCTTTATGCATGAAGGAAGTGGATCTCACCTGGTGCTGGTGGAGCCAACCTGCCTTGCCTGGAGGACAGTGGCCCTTCTGCATCTGTTGCATGTGCACAGGAACCACTTCTGTTGAGCAGAACCATTCGGACACTTTGCAACTTAGAAATGGCAGGGCACTTCTCTTGCTCAGAGGCTTTGAGGAGGGAAGTTTGCAAAGCAGCCCTTCAAGGCATAATTCTAACATGCTTACCCTACCTGAGGTCAGCTTTTCAGATGAACCATATTGGAAAAGCGTGGCATTATTTCTGCTCCCTAGTGCAGAAAAGGACTTAATTCCCAATCTGCATGATACCAGAGGTGGGTTGGGACTTTTCATTTATTTATATCCTGCCTTTCATAAGGATCTCCGGGTGGCAAGCACAGGGCTCCCTCCTCCTATTTTTCTCTATGGAAACATACCTGCAAGATAGATTTGGCTTAAAAAGAATAATTGCACCCCCACCCCCACCCCGGGAGCTTCCATGGCTGAGAGTGGATTAGAATCTAGGTCTCCCTGTGCTCCTAACCCAACAACCTTAACCACTATACTGCTGGTTTGTTTTTAAAGCTATGCAAAAGCTATTTTAGGTGTTAAGAATGGAAATGAACAACTATAATGCAAAACTTCTTTTAGATTTTGCATTACAGTTGTTATTTATTTCCATTCTCAAAATAGCAGAAGCTGTGACAGTGATTTTCAGTACAAACGCCAGGGGAAAGACTGGAGGATAAATGTGGGTAAAAGAAAGAGATGGGATCTGTGGATGAAGTTTGATGGAATGGATATGGACCAGAGATGCCTCATGCCTGTTGTGCTTCTATGTTATTCTGAATGTTGTTTTGTAACAAAGCTGTTAACTGAAAATACTTCAATTAGAAGAGAAAGAGTGGACATTACCCACCTGAAGTAAAGGAAATTGAAGCTGTATAATCCATGATTTATTATAGGAATTGCACAATTTTCCCATTGCTCCTGGGAATTGTCATGGATGTGGATTATGGGTAGGTCAATTAACCGCATGAGTCTTTTGTTTCATGGTATGGATAACTCCTGCCGCAGAAGTAGAGACTTTGTCTGAGCTATATACCCACTGTCATATGTTAATTCTCTCCATAATATCTTCCTTCCTAAATTGGCTTTGAGAATTGGACAAATGCATATTTGAAGGGTGACATTGTGGAAGAGCAGGCTGCTTAGAAAAATTGCAGGCACCTGTGCTGCCTTCTTCCCCTCAATAAAGCTGCAACCTTAAAACAGGTGGGTGGGTGGGAAGGAGACACTTTGCGTGTCTTGGAAGCTCTGCAGCCAGCAGCAAACAGAGAAAAGCAGCCAAATACAAGAAGACATTTTTCCTTCACAGAGACTGGATGGTCCAGAGGAAAAGAAATACAGAGGTAGAGCAAAGAAAAGTGCAAGTATAAAAGCCCAATGTGGAAAGTGGCAAGTTCTCTACAGGGCAGCCAGTAACAGAGAAGAAGAAAGCAGAAGAAATTCCAGAGAGGAATTAAAGCAGAACAATGTTTGTAGGAAGAGCTATACAATAGAGTATAGTATAGAGGAAATACTGTAATAGCAAGAGTAATTGAATAGTAATAGAGTCCAGTAATTGTTATTGTAATAGTAATTAGCCTAGTAATATAGAAATAATAGGAATAGAATATAGGATAGAGGCAATAGAAACACTCACATATAGACTTGTAAGTTTCATATTTCACTTCTGCATCTTGTTTTTTTCAAAATAAAACATCTCCCCACCACTATAGGGAGATATAAAAAACACCTGCCAGAGTCCAGGGCTTTGATGGATCTTTTGAGTCTGAGTCAATCAAATTGGACAAAGTTTAAAAAGAACCTGTGACAGACATAAAAGGCCTGGTTAGCCTGGTTAGCTTATGAGTACAATTATGGTCAAATGTTTCTACTACCAGTAATTACCAACAATTGCCAAGTTAATGGATGAACTTTTAAGGGTGTCAGAGCTCATTTGATAGGAAGTATGGCATGCAAGTGAGGAAGAAAGTGATCTGGTTTGCTGAGCTGAAAGATCTGCATCTCAGCCAGTCATGGTCTTTGTCTGAAATTATTTTAGAAAAGCAGCAAAACTTAGAGAAGGACCTTTGCACTCTGAAAAAAATGCATATTTTGTATTGCTATTTAATTGAGAAAGAAAACAAGAGAAAGGGGAAAAAACAAAAAGTAAAAGTACACAAAGACTATAAACAAGTTTATAATTCTACAGAAATATTACTTCATTCATCAAAATTTAATTGTGACTCTTACATCACCTCAAGAAATCTTTAAAATATAGTTTCATTTTTTTTTTCACTTCATGGATCTTGCCTATAGACAAAGTAGTGCTTTTTTACATCCATTCAAACTATGAAGGGACATTAAGAAAGGTTACATTTTCTTTTTTGATACTACCACAGCTCAGTAACTGTTTATAACAATGATTTTTAGAATAGAATTTTTAGAACTCCAGGGAGTCATTGACATCTCTCTCCTGAGTAAGGACAAAAGCAGAAATGATTGAACGGTTGGTAGTTCTTTATTTAAAAATATTTGTATTACATAATGCTAACTAAAAATGAGATATTGTATATCTAACTACAATTAAGAAAAGGAAAAGGAAACTGTGGAAATTTATTAAATTACAAACAGCTCACCAAAAATGTGACTGACTTGCTTTAAAGTCCTCTTCCTTACCTCTTTGTCAAAAGAACTTGAATTCAGATGTTGGCAGTTCATTACTGCAAATCAAGTGTAGATACATCCTTCCAATTGTAATAATTCCTTTGGTCACCCCATATGCTAAAGAGTCATAGTTCTTAAGATCCTACAGATTCCAAATTGTGGGGCTATAGCTAAGCAGAATATATGCATCCTTAATCAGCAATGATCACTCTAAAGGCATAATAAGAAACATGGGGATTTCAGCTCCAAATGAGACAATAATAGGACAAATGCAGACCAGTCCATAAAAGTTAATGTTCCAATTTCTAAATTGCATCTCCTCCATAAATTGGCTGCATCAACCTCTTATTAACCATTGTGTGATGTGCCTAGAAATGGTATGCAGAATGTTTTAAACCTGAACCATTTCAAATTAGAAATCTTATTTATTTATTTATTTATTTATTTAATTTATTTATTTATTTATTTATTTATTTATTTTATTTTATTTTATTTAATTAATTAATTAATTAATTTATTTATTATTAAATTTGTATGCTGCCCATCTCCCCCCAACGGGTGACTCTGGGCAGCTCACAGTTAAAATCAGAAACATCATCAACAATTAAAAATCCCCCATAATTAGTTAAAATAATTTAATCCATTAAAAATCAAATATAGACAACAAACCCTGTACATAAATACTAAAACATTCAAGATGATGGGAGAGGGCAGGGTCAGTCACCCACAAGCCACCTCCACTGGTGTGAGCCCCATCTGGGCCCCAGGCCTTCTGGCACAGCCAGGATTTCACCCCTTTCCTGAAGGCCATGAGAGTGCGGCCACACCAGTTCTCGGGAGGCAGATTGTTCCATAGGGCAGGGGCCACAGCAGAAAAGGCCCTCTGCCTAGACCCCACCAGTAGAAATTTCTTGACCAGTGGAGTCTGCAACATGCCCCTTCTGCTGGACTGAGTGGGGCAGGCTGAAGTAACCAGGGCGAGATGGCTCCTTGGTCCTGTGCCATGAAGGGCTTTAAAGGTGATGACCAACACCTTGAATTGGACCTGGAAGCAAACTGGCAAACAATGCAGCTCATGTAACAGTGGTGTTATATGTACTTTCCTAGGGGCATTCAGAATTGTCTGCGCTACTGCATTCTACACCAGCTGTAGCTTCCAGATACTCTTCAAGGGTAGCCCCATGTAAAGCATGTTACAGTAATTCAACCGGGAGGTGACCAGGGCATGAGTGACCATGCAGAGGGCCTCCTGATCGAGGAAGGGGTGTAACTGCTGCACAACACAAAGTTGTGCAAAGGTCCTCCTAGCCACGACTGCCACCTGCTCTTCGAACAGGAGTCGTGCGTCCAGGAGGACCCCCAAATTATGCACCGGGTCTGTCTGGGGTAGTGTGCTATTGCCTGACCACCTTCTCAACAGCCTTTCTTTAAAAGAGAAGATTGGAGACTGAACAAAAATTGTCCAAAATCCAGACTCATTGGTCCAAGGAGTCTCCTAAGGAAGAGACACAGTACTGTCTCCTTCAGGGCCAAAAGAACCACTCCCTCTCTCAAATATACTATTTTATTATATAAAATATATAATAGCATATAGATTTTAGACAAATAAACAATGCACAAATATCAACCATCCTTTCATTAAGAAATGATTGGCTATCAGTCCACTAGGACATACTAGATGGAAGAAAGAGATATAAGATTTTAAATGTACGGTTCCTTATATATGACTAGAGGCTTATATTTGTTAGTTGCTGATTTTCTGCTCCAATTATGGCTTTTTTTTTTTAAGTATGGGCAATAAAACTAGGTTATCCAATACCTTTACTTACTGGACAACTAATAACAAGGATCACTGTGTCACTCTTCTGATCTTTACCAATATATCACGTAAACAAATATGAAACATATTATTTAAAAATTCCTCTTTTTTGGAAAGAACAACTTGCCCTTTCCAGCACAGTGAACTTTCAAACTACATAGCAGAGACAGAGAATACAAGTCAAATTAGAGACATAAGTGGGTTTTATTAGAATATTATTAGAATATTAGAAATTGCCCTATTCTGCATTATGTGAAGGATTCATGCTGAGCTGGAGTCTAGCTAAAAACAAGGAGAAAAGCGTGTGTTTATGTAAAATGCCAGGGAAGGAAGAAAGGGCAGTATTAGATTAAATGACTTGCCCTTCTGTCAGACTGACCTTGTGATGGGGCCATAAAGTGTGTGAATCACAGTTTCTTGGAACAGTGACAGAGATTTCAAAAGAGAGAATTTCAAATTTGCTTTCTGTTTCACCTCATTTACAGCAGTTGGTTGATTATGTTTTCTGCAGTTTCTTTTTATGGAAAGCTCATAAACCTGGTGTTTGTGTGTGTGTGTGTGTGTGTGTGTGTGTGTGTTTATGGAAAAGCCTGGCTTGGCAACTGTTTATTTTTATGGGAAAGAACAAAATTAATTTCTTATACTTCCCACCCTATTCTCAACGATCAGTTCCACACAATAAAGAAGGACCTTATTATTCCTTGCCATCATGTGAAATTTGCCACAGAATTTCCTTATTTTTGCTGCAAATTCCACTACATTCTGTCTAACAACAACAGCAACCATTACTACCACTAATGAAAAAAGTTTAGATTAAAAAGTGTGTGGATGATGAGTTGATGGAAATCTGTAATCTTTTTAGTGTGTTCTTTCCTCCCAAAGTAGAAAGGTAGGACATTTATCTTTGTTTTCAGTGTAAGATTCTCTTTTCCTCCCATTGCAACTTTCTTTGTTGATGTTTCTACTCTATACCTTTATGAGGCAAGCCAATTTTCAAATGCCCCTCTTTCTTCATCTTTCGTTGGTATAAGCAGCGACCAAAGTTTTGGCCACACAGAGCGTCTAGTTTTGCCTTGTGCAGTGGTGGCAACGCATACAAGCACTTATGCTGATAATTCTTTCTGCTTAATTATGAAGAAGGCAGCCAGAGGCCAAACATGACAGCAAAAGAAAACAAAGCTTATTCCATACAGTGTTTCAGTAATTGGCTGAGTGGGTAAGAAACCTTTGCCAGTGATCTTGTCTGGCACCTGTGAAACTATCAAACTAACATTCCCTGAGCCAGATAACTAATGAGTAAGACCACAGAAAAACTTTTGGTGTCACAGGACCCTTCTCCCCAAGTGACTATGTAACTGAAAGTGGTCATACAAATGAGGAGAAAGTGGGAGAGAGTCACACATTGGTTAAAGTAAACAAAAGGGATTCCTAGAAAGAGAATACGACTAAGGGAAAGGTTGTAGGCCAAAGTTTGCACATCACCCAGGTGACTTGTCACCAGGAAAACCAACTCCGCAACCAGCCAACTCCACAGCCCATTAGGTAGGGCAGCAGTCCACAAGAAACAACTACCTTGATTTAGGCTACCAAAATCTGGGGCTCTGTACCCCCAGTGTGCCAAGTAACCTTCAGGCCATTTCTAAATTGCTTCCTTAACAAGAAGACAGCCTGGAACCTATGAGTTGGCTTTGTAAGTAGCGTTCAGGTCCACTGGATAGGGCAGTGCAGACCTACATAACTAAATACTTTGAGATCAATATTAAAGATTCTATAAATAATAGCTAAGAATATCGAGAAGGCATGTATCACAAGAAAGGTAGTGAGGTCATTCACAGCTCCATTTCCAGATAACCTGAGAGTTTCTTCCTTGGGGAGTTGTCCCAAAGAAGTCCCCAAACCAATTAACAAACCATCATTCATCATATCCAAAAGATATTCAGTAAGTGATGCTATCCTGCCTGGAACAAATTAACCACACATATGTTAGTCTGGGATTAGTTAATATGTTACATGAGTGTTAAGCCATCATGGCTGAAAGTTATAATTTGAGTCAGCATTCAGGCTGCTGCCAGTCTACCAACAGAACTTTAGCCATTTGTGTTGTAATATGAGGGAACCTGATATGTGGAGTCCTTGGTGCTCTCTGAGCTTGGTTGTTTCATTGCAGACATTTAGTTACCTGACTAGGTAACATCATCAGTGCTAGTAGCACATTGATGACATGGCACTTATCTTTTACATCAAGATTGCCTTAAAGAATATTGGACAGACTGGTTGATTATTGTGAAAAGAAAAAAATTAGGATAAACCATAAGTAAAGAAAGGTGGTTGTTCTTGGCAGGGAGTAGTGAATTGATGCCCAACAAGCAGCACAATGCTCCTCTTTCAAATATCTATACATCTCCTTTTATAAAACTCTTGCATGGAGGACACATCTATCCACCATTTTAGTAATTGTCCAACATATAATAGGGGCTGTATTCCTGTCTTCCATAGGGGAACTTAGTTCTCCGAGCAGAGAAAATATTAGATATCAGATCCTTCAATAGGATATCAGTAGACACTGCCATGATATAGTCATCAAAAACTTCTCACTATTTTAAGAAACATAAAAGCCTCTCCCAGTATCTGGTTTATACTACCAACGCTCCACAAGAAGGCTTTTACATAGATCACTTTGAGGCTATGCCTTTAGCAGATCTCATAGGGAGATTCTGTATAGCCCCAGTGGAACCACACTTTGTCCTTCTAGACTGGCCAAGCAAAGGACATCATCCACTATGTCCTCTATTGCCCTATGAAACACTGATGATAGATAAAGTTAAGGGACGAGATGCAGAATGATTGAATTTGCTTCTTCTGAATACAATTCCATTTGTTAGCAAACTGGTTGCTATTTCTGCTATACTCTCTTTTAAACTTAGAAAAAAAAATACGTTCTAAATTGTAGCACTGGTTTCAGTTCTATTTAATTTCTGTGTAAGTTGCATTCTCATCTCATCTCACCTTATATTCTGTAGTCATAACAATAATCTCGTTACTTACATGTTAGGGGTAAACAGGAAGGATATGCATCAGAACCTATGTTTGCTGTAACAAAGTTATTTCTGAAACATATTTTTGTGTCTTAGAGATCATCTCCTCCTTTGCTGTGCAAAGTCTCTTTGTTGAGATAGTCTGATGGTTGCTTCTCTTGACCTATGCTTTCACAGCTTAATATTCTTACTAGCAAGGTTTGTTGTCACTATTTTGTTTGCTTGATTTCTCTCTGCTTTGGTGGATTTTTGTTATTTTTAATGTTTTTATTTGGTACTCTTGCCTGGATTTAAAAAAAATACTTTTTAAACTTGAAAACCACTTAAAAGTAAATGCATTTTTCTGACAGTAGTATACTTCACATACACTCCTTATTATGGTGTAATTATTAATTATAACTTGTACTGTTTATCTGATGTCATATGCTCACTACTTTTCCTAAATATTTATAACTTCACTATTTTGTCTATTATTTCATTTTAAATTGAATTCCTTTTTCATATAGCTTTTGTTTAGAGAAAATTGAAACAGGATGTGAAAGGATGAACTCACTGCCTCGAATGAGCAGGCATTTCTCCTTCCTTCCTGAGACACAGAGTTGCTACCTGGGACAGAAGTTTAATACAGCCCTAGCTTCTTCTTAATTGGAGAGGGTGTCCCATAAAGCAAACCAAAAACCTAGTGTAAGTGTGGATATGGTGAGGGAGCAGTTGATCCAGGAAGACTGCAAGGAGCAGAAAAGTCTCCAGGCCAAAGGCAAGCAAACACAACCCAAGGAATGGCAAGCTTTGGAGCAACTGGCCCAAAGGTAAGACCTGCTGAGATACAGCCCAAAGATGGGGAAAGAACCCAACCAGCATCTGCAAAGAAGGAGCTGAGGGAAGTCCACTGTGGGCAACCACCTGGCTGCAGAGTTCTGCAAACCAGCTCCAGGAAGAGAAGACTGTGAGTGCTGGGGACAGGGAGAAGAAACCACACCACAAGTCTTTAGGGGTAGGAAAATAAGCATAGAACATAGAGATAGAAAATCATAGGTTAAATAAGGTAGAAGTAGTGGTACAAATCTTACAGCAGTTGGAAGACCCTAGACTAAGATAGGAAGTAAGAAAATAAGTAAAAAATAGACACAAACATGGAGGTGCAGAGTTCACTTTAAAAGTTAAGTAGTAAGACAATTACAAACATATCAACTTTGTAAAGTACAACAATCTCTAGTGGGGACAAAATAAATCTAAGACTTCGTGTCTGGGGTCTATGCCAGCTTGAGAAAACTCAGCAAGAGGGAATAAGCAGTCCATGTTTCTCTCTGTAGGTTTGCCATGGGAAACATGCTGGCAGTATGAAGCATCTCTCAGATTTGGCATTTTTTATCTACCATTCCTCATGACCATTCGGGAGAGAGAGAGAATGAGAGAGAGAGACTGATTGACCGATCTTAGGTCACTTGTGTAAACTGCCCAGAGACCCCCAGCTATTGGATGGTTTTAAAAAATGGTAGATATACTGTATTTGTTTAAAATTATGTAAAGTTATGGTATCTTCCTAAATTTGAATCTCCTGTCTCAAGACTAAAGCTGTCCATTTTACAACACTGATTCATCGTTGTCAATGTTAAGCTATATAAAAATTGCTTACAAATGATTCCATTCATAATGTTTTTGTCATAGGTGACAAATTATACACAAGTGACAATTACAAAAAAAATAAAAATGGAAACTTCTAGGAGCATGGCAGTTAAAAAAAAAGATGACTTTTCATCACAGATGTGAGAAGATAAAGTATAAATTAGTTTCAAATAACAATTGCCTTCCTGCATTAAATTTCCTAATGTCTCTTATACTGTCCCTGAAAGTCAATTGCTTCCTTACAGATGTCTTCAAATAAAATCTCACGATAGTAAATTTCATTTCACCCTAATGACACATGAAGGAAAAGAAAAGTCATATAATGAGGTTCTGCCTCAGCGTCTGCAGGCTATAAGGATCCGGATGGGGAAGAATGGGTTCAGACTCATAAAATTGAGTGGCTGTGGATTCTGGGACTACCTGGATCCAGAAATTTTCCATATTTCATTCTGGGTGGGGTTGCACTACCCCAAGTATACTTGTTACAGAATGTGGGGGTCCCCTTAGACTCACAGCTCCCCCTTGAGGAGCAGTGGCAGCTAGGGCTTGCAGGGCCCTTGCACAGCTCCATCTTCCACCTGCTTCTAGACTTCTAGAAGTCCAACTCACAGGCACTCATGCCTTAATCACTTGTGATAAGGGTAGCTGTGGACATACAGTTACAAGTGTTACTGATACCAGTACCCAGTATGCTTCTGAGTACAACTTGAGGTGCTGATTCTTATCAATAAAGCCATTCAGGATGCTGAGATTCAGCTGGCCATGATCTGCCTATGTTTCAAAAACATAAAAGACCCTTTTTCCCTTCAGGCACTGGATCTGGGAACAACATGACCTACTGGATGAGTTTTCTTGGCACTTGACGTGTTCATGTGTTTCTGTTTGGGGTTATTTTTTTTACAGTTTGTTTTATTGTGTTGTTTTTATTGGCTCATTATTGTTTATTAATGATGTTCTCCATCCTGAGTTACGTGTCAGTTGGGCAGCTATACAAATCAGATGAATAAAGATAACAATGTTTTGAAACTAATGACAAAATAGGAATTTGTGAGAAGATGTTGTGGAAAATGAATATTGTAGCTAGACTTGTGGACATAAACATGTGAGGAGATTTTTTTGAGAAGTGGTCCAGACCACCAACCAAGAGACTCAGATTGTGACCTTCCAATTCCAACATTCTCTTTTTTCTTAATAATATCCACAGCCGTCAGCTACTGTTCTGAACTGCTACTGAAGCTTTAGCTTTGCAGTTTCTTAGTGCTGGGGAAGGAAGGTGCTGTAGGCTCTTAGCATCTCTACTGGGGCAGTGAGGCTGCTGAGCTCTGTTTCCCCTTTCAGCGTGTTTGCTGTCAGCTTGCTGAAGTCCAAGCCTGCTCCTCCTTTACCATCGGTCACTTCCTAAGCTGACAGCTGCTCTCCACTCTTGGCTGCAAATTCTTCCTCTCTGCTCTACAACACACTTACATCCCCACACGCTGGTGCTCTCAGCATTTTCCTGTTGTGACTGTAAACCAGATGTGGGCCAGTGTTCTTCAGGCTATCTGAAAGTCTCAGGGGAGAAAACAAACGAAAGGAAGAGCTCACACTGGCCACTGCATGGCTTTTCTTCCACAAAACATCAGCTATTTTACTTTTGGAGATGCTAGGGGCATAGTCACTCTGTTTCCTAAAACTTACTCACTGTGGACATGCCATTCATTTTGTAACAATGTGTCATGTCCTGCCTCCTCATAGAGTACTTAGGTGAAGGGACCCTTTTTGTGAAGAAAGTGTACAAGATGCTGGAATTGCTCTTTGAGCAGAAAAGGCAGAGTAATAGTTGTCCATGGGGGAGGCTTTAAACAACCAGACATATGTTTAATGCATTATATGTTGCCCAGAATCATGTTGATGACTGAGACAACTTATACATTGAATAAATAAATGAAAAAAATACATACAGTAAATGTTCTGCTAAAGGGAGAAGGTTTATCAGCTCCCTGTCCCCTCTCCCCACTATACACTGCTCCCTTCCGTGACTCCCTGCTGTAGCAGCGCTATCACACATCTTCTGATTAGTAAGTGCCAGCCAGTTGGTCACCCTCTACAGGTGAGACAGTGTCCAGCATGATATCTTGAGAGCAGGACACATAGGGTGATTGGTCATTTAGACCACAGGCAATAGTGCTATCAGAAATGAGGAAAAGGTGCCTGGGAAGGGGGAGGACAGCAATATACAGCCCAGGAACAGACAAGGCCAACCAAGTGCTAACCTTGTGAAACAAAAGCTGATGATGAAAGATTAGAAATAATCTGGACAAGTCTACTCAAAGGAGCTGAATGCCCTTTATGAGATCCATTTATCTTATGAAGTTGCTTCTATTTCTTCTCTCTAATGAACCTATCCCATCTCCTGAGACATACAAGACTTAAGACACACTAGTTTACTTAACAATATGCAGCTTATGATTTCAATAATCAAGGGATCCTTCATTTTTTACTAGGGCTGCTCCACCATAGATAAGCAAGTATTGAAAATGCAGAATGGATTTATGAATAAACACATATGAAACTGAGATGGATCTAAAATCATTTGATCCATCCTTCTCTAGCTGTTAAACATTTTCCTGGTAAACTACTGTATACATGCTTGAAAGATACAAACCTTTCAGGGAAATAAGAAGCAACACACTAAATTACAAGGCAGAATATAATTAGCTTTTTTCCATTATTTATTTTTAAAATCATCCTTATTCTTTTTGATCCTTAGGCGGACTATTATCCATACAAGAATGAACAGTAATGAATAACCATTGTATTAAACCCTGTATGGTTGGAGAAAATGTGAGTTATCAGTGTAATAAAATAAATACTTGAATAAAACTGGCTTCTCTTAAAATGCATCCCAAGTAGCAATGATATTCATTAGTATTAAATATTATTTTATTAATTTAGGCAACCTTGAAAATTAGGGACAAGGAAAAATGATTTAATTATATGAGTCATTCAGTCTCAAAAGTACCAAGTCAGATGGTACTTTTGGAAGAGTTATATGATGAAAATATTCAGGTCTTGGTAGATAAGAGAAATTACTATGCTGCTTATAAGTCTCTCATTAAATAGTCAAGAAAAACGATTAATTTTAATTGCCAATCAAAACAGTGCACAAAAGCAGCAAGCCATCAAAAATAATGATTAGTCTCCCAGTTTTAATTTTTGTGTACACTTAGAATTAGTGAGTGTTTTATTACCAAGTATTACTGTCATCAATATTTATTTTGATGTATATCACATACTGTCTATTTCTATCCAGGACAAAAAGTGGATGTGGGGCACAGCAATATTGAATTTTCTGCTGCAACCTTATTCTTATTTTGATATTACGTGAGGGCTCCTGGTTAGTTTTTGACAGAACATTAATTCAATTGAAATACAATGTATGATTGTTAAAAAAAATGTCTGAAAATGTCTCTAAGCTTGTATGTGATTAAATAGTGCCAGAAGCAGGGAAGATTTTCTTGAAGTTAAAAGGTACAATAAATCTCCTATTATACTTCCAATTAACTAAATTGCTAGCCTTATTGTGAAAAGTAGAAAAATGCAATTGAGTTGCTGCTTGAGGCATGCTAAAAGGGTGGGAATGGCAATAATGTAATTAACTGACTTCAAGTACATTAAGAAGCATAGTTTCCCCTTAGTGCCTTTAAATATATCATTGAGTAATGTGGAATTGTGTTTCAGAAGAGAAATAAACCACTGTTTCCAACTGCTGGATTGTCCAGCATGACCTTTAGTCCAATTTGACCAAGAAGATTTAGAAAAGTTAACAGAGGTCAGTAGGGGAACTTTATGGTGTACAGCAGCCTGTACAAGTTCCCTCTTTTCAAATCTGTAAAGCAGCTGCATTCTACAGCTGACATTATCAAAAAGTACATAAGTTGTTTTAATAGATCAGTTTGAGGCAAAATAAATAGCAGAAGGAAAGGGCTGAATCTGGATCAAAACTGCAACAGGAAACAAAGTATTACATCTGGTTGTCACCATACTAAAATCTGAGTCAGGACTGGATCTCCTGCACAGCCTTATAGCAGGGTCCATTTGCACATTCTAAACAAAGAGAAAGTGTGGTGGTATTATCACACAGTGGCTGGTAGGGGAGACATGCCTGTTCACAAAATGACTATTCTGGAGGGTATATAACACCCATCAGTGAAGCAAACTGTTGAGAATAAAGAACAAGTAACTTGTCCAAGAACTTGGATACTCATCCCAAATAGTATCTGAGCATTAAAATATACAAACACACACATACTGCACTTGTATTTTTCTGTTCCAAACGAATATCTATTTTAGAGAACATAAAACATTTATTTTGTGGAAGATGTTCTGAGTCACCAGTGCTCTTGTTCTTCTTATCATATGAAAAACCTATTCCCAAAGAGAATATGGATTGCGAGCATTTCACAAGATAATCTTACCTGTCCTAATAAAATATACTGATCTATTCCCATACAGGTTTTTATAGTTATTTATCTTCATGGCAAAGGCTGGTCTGAATTTTTCCCTGGTTTGATGAGTCTGGTTCTGGCAAATTCACTGCTTTTTCCAGCGTGCCCCCAACCATGTCTTTTTTCCCCCTCCTCTTCCCAATACTGCATTTTCAGTGTTGGGAAAACCAGGGAGTTAATGGTTGTTGCAGTATTTCTGTTTCCAAGGTTGGAACTCCCTTTCCAGTCTTGGAAGGGGACTCTGATTTATCCTAGCCTTAGAGTGTGTTTTAGAGTATATAAGGTAGCAAAAATTCTGAGGAAATTTTATTTCATCCTGTAACCATAAATATGCATAAGAATGATATATATCTTTTCACAGTATAACACTAAATTATGAAAATATAAAAGCTGCCACATTTAAAACTGAGGAATGATTAAAAGATCAAAGTTCCCTACAAAAACTAATGTTTACTATCGAGAATGTATTTCCCCGAGGGAGAATATACAGTATATGTTCAAAGAATGTGTGAATCCTGGGAGACTGTAATGTCAGATTTCCATTTCTCCAATGTGTAGTCATGATTACAGCTGAAGACTTACATTGATATCTTCCAAATCCAAGAAGTTCAACACGATGCCATTGCGCTTCCAGATGATTGGAGGTCTCAGAGGTCCATGTATAGCACAAGTCAATACAGTGCTTAGCCCAACAGTGACTGTGGTAATGCTGACATTCTGCTCTTCAGGGAGTATGAGTTGAACCACCTCTGTGAAAAGAATAACAAAAAGCAGTGTATTCATATTATTATCTACTAAATTAAAATGGCCTTTTCACTGCTTGATTAAGGAGCTTTCAGCAGTAACTAAAATGGAGCCAGCCCCGAAGGTAAACCTAGAACAACAGGAAATAGGACATACCTCAAAACCCCTATATTATAATTTATTTCTTTATTTCAGACTCCTTGCCTATCAGACAATCTTCCAGGTTGTTAGAAGTAAGATAATGTCCTTCAGTCTTACCAGCCTGCAGAAATCAAATTCATATTTAAGAGATTAGAATATATTTTTCTTTCTCAGTGCTGAGGACTCTAACAGGCACACCTGTTTGGACTAATTGTTTCTCTGGTAGGAATGTGAAAACTTCACCTATTTATTTATTTGTTTGTTTGTTTGTTTGATAATTAGGGCCACCCAACTGAAGCAGTGTGACTCTGGGCAATGAACAGCAAAAACCCACAATAAAGCAAAAACAAAAAACAAAAAAACCCCACATAACATTAAAAACATACCCAATATGTAAAATATAAGATGGGCAACCAAACACAATAATAAAACCACCCAAAGAGGATCTGACTTAACTGGACTCAAACACTTGGGGAAAAAGTCATACATGGTCAGAACAACAAAGAAAATCGTTATTTTTCCTGATAATCAGAAAAAAAAAAATACTGTACATATTCGTGGATAAACTGAGAATTCTAGGTCCCAAATTACACCCCCAAAATCGGGTTCAGCTTATCGACGGATGGGCTTATCTGCAAGTATATACAGTACCCGTATTTCCCATATATACTTGTAGATAAGCCCATCTGTGGATAAGCAACCCTTAAAATTTTAACTAAAATACCATGAAAAAAGGAGCTCAGCTTATCTGCAGGTGGCATATCTTTCATGATATTTTGGTTAACAATTCGAGGGTCAGCTTATCCACAAATGGGCTTATCCCCAAGTATATGTAGTAGTTTTATTAGGATAGACAATCCTAATAAATCCTGCCTACTGAGTAAACAGTCATCCAAATGTCCTCTTACATCAGAAAACCAGGATGATAAGCTAACCCATTCTAAACTGCTTTGTATGAACTGGTTTTAGGCACAAGAGTATTTTTTCCTTTTCTACTTTGCACTGCATTCTGATTAATACCTGCAGAGAGATAATAAAATAGCCTAGAATCATGATGTCTGTACATTTTACTCCCTCAAAACCCTACAATAATAGCATTATTATTTGCATAGGCAACTTTGCCAATCAGCACTTTGCACAGACAGGTAAGATACTTGATGGTGGAATTAGTGTCAATGGAAAAGTGTTGTTGTTAAGCATTTTAACTAGAAATAATGAGAACTGGTGAACCAATAAAGCAACATTGTCAAAAGTGAAACATTTGCCACTCTATAATTCCCTAGACATCTCTTCTTGACTCTGGACAATATAACAGTTAAATGCTCCAAGTGGAGCTTTCACATTAATAGCCCATTCAGATGATTTTTTTTTAAAGGGAATGATAGTTCATATCACATCTCCTTTGGTGCAACATTGATCCAGTCTGTGGCTGGCAGACAAACAAAATAGCAAATACATGGACTTCAGGAGAAATATGACATCTCTGGAAATCATGTATATCACAGCTAACAGTTTAGGCTGCAAATTTCCAAATGTCCACTAGAGGGCACCAGGAGATTCAGAAAATTCTGAACAGATGACTCCATCTAGAGGTGACCTGGAATTTTGCAGCATAGATATGGTAGCCCTAATCACATTAATTTGATCAAATAAAACAGGTTTTAAAACCCCTTAAAGGCCATCAAATTTCTACAGAAATAAAGGAAGGAGGGGAATTGATTCAAAAGTAGCAGAAGAAGATAGAAAGAATGATGGAGGAGGGCTAGTTGGGAGGAAAATAATGAACAATATTCATTACTTTGTTAGAGAATAATTATGCCAAGACCTCAGCTGAAAATAAGGAGCAGAGAGATATTGCTAACTGAAAAGCAACTGCCACATGATAGAAAAGAAGAAAGACATTGAAAATTATCATTCCTGAAATAAGATCCTGGCTGGAATTTACAGAGGCTTTATCATGATTAAGAGTAATCAGAGCTGGGTTCAAGCAATAGCCTTAGAAATTCACATTCTTCCAGAGGCACTGTTTTTACCACTTGAAAGAATAGGTCTTTCTGACAACAGTGGCAATGCTTTGAGAGCCGGTGTGGTGTAGGGGTGAGACCATGAGTTCTAGTCCTGCCTTAAGCACAAAACCAGCTGGGTGACCTTGGGCCAGTCACTCTCTCTCAGCCCTAGGAAGGAGGCAATGGCAAACCAGTTCTGAAATCTTGCCAAAAAAACTTCTGGGACTTGTCTAGGCAGTTGTCAGGAATCAGGACTGACTTGAAGGCATGCACCCACACTTACACACAAAAATGCATGAAAGCAAAACTCTTGATGTGGCTCAAATAAACAAGCAACACAGACCTTTAAGTTGGCAGCTGGCTGGAGAACCATTAAACACAATGCCCACCTATTCTGTAACACACAAAGCATGAGGTTCAGACCTCCTTGGAAAGTAACTGTGAGCAGATACCTAATTCCTTTTTATAAGTGTCAGGGCTAATTAACCTTTAAGAGATACAAACTGAAACAATGGCTAATCCAGTCATCTACTCTTTGCTGCTTCAGTTCCTTTCCTCTTTATTGATGAGCAGAGAAATTAAGAATCTACCCTGAAATACTGATTAGTGAATCTGACACGGCCTGGGCTTACTTGAGTAGCAAAACACTTTATCAATGCTGTAGTTGGTATAAGGAAAAGATTGTTGACATTTGCTCTTCAGAATGGCAGTGGCCTGATCAGACTCTCCAAGGATAGAAATTCCTTTTTTCCTTTTTCCAAATCAAGCAGCGAAGTGCTCCTCAGTATGAATGTTCAGTTCCAGATAAATGGTATCAGATTTTAGCAGGCATTACAAGCACATAATATATACTTAAGATGCCTGTCAGATGGGGCATTTTACCAAAAAAGGAGGGGTGATTTTTTGAAGCACACACACACAAACCAGATTTTAAAGCATTCACTCCTGCATCCATGCTAAAAAAAAGTTAAGCTAAGCATACTAGCATTTCATTTTTTTTCAATGAGCTGTTATTGATGTCTTCCTTCAGTTACCAGTTGTGTTTCGAAGGCTTTCTAAATACAGATGTAGTAATTAGGAAATTGTTCCTGTGATTTTACTAAATTAATAGAAAGGGTGCCATCTTTGGTTTTAGAGCAACCTTGATTAGCCTTTTCTCAAAAAACTATACATGTATTCTGAGATAGGCATCTTTATTAACCTCATGCTTGGATAATTTTACCTCAGATAAAATTACCAAATGTTTGGAGATGCCAGCCTTGCTCAATGTTTCCCAACATGTCTCCACAAAGGCAAAGTCCTGCCTAACTAATCTACTTGTTTTCTGAGGGTATTAATAAACACGTGGGTAAGGGCAAGCCGGCAGATGTCACATATTAGTTTTTCAAAAAGCTTTTGACAAAGTCTCTCATCAAAGACTTCTCAGTGAGTTTAATAGCTATGGAATAAAAAGACAGGCCCAGTTGTGGATAAGTAACTGGCTAAAGAATAGAAAACAAAGAATAGGAATAAATGGATATTTCTCACAATGGAGGAATGTAACTGGGGGGGGGGGGTCACCCTAGGACTGCTTTTTTTTCCTTTTAATATTTATAAATGATCTGGAATCAAGTGTGACTAAGGGAATAGCCAAGTTTGCTGATGTTGTGCAGAGTGATGCAAACAAAAAGGGAGTGCAAAGAGACCCGAAGGGATCTCCGCACATTACATTAGGGCAGTAGGTGTCAAAATGGCAAATGTCATTCAAGGGGAGCAAGTGGAAAATGATGGACATTGGTGCCAAAAATCCTAACTACTCATACAAACTAATGGGATCAAAGCTAGCAGTGACTGATGAGGAAAGAGGTCTTGGAGTAATGGTAAACAGTTCAATTAAGGTGTTGATACAGGGTGCATCCATTGCAAAACACACACACACACGCACACACACAAACAAAACAATAATGGCATAATAGGAATCGTAAGAAACAGTATTGAAACAGGGTGGTCGAGGCCACCCAGGAGGTGACATGTGGGTGGGTTCTATCGATGGTTAATTCATCCTTGGGGGAGGGGGTGTTTCCTACTCCATTTAAAGAGGTGCTGGTTTGCCCTCTCCTCAAGAAGCCATTGTTGGATCCCACTGTTCTGAATAATTTTCGATTTTGGGGGAAGGTGGTAGAAAAAGTGGTGGCACTGCAGTTCCAGAGGATCCTGGATGAAACAAATTATCTGGACCCCTTTCAGTCAGGTTTCAGGTCCAGATACGGGATGGAAACAGCATTGGTCACACTCATGGATGATCTCTGGCAGGAGCAGGATGGGGGTAGTGTGCCCATCCTGGCTCTTCTTGACCTCTTGGCAGCTTTTGATACCATCCCTCCACTACTTTTTAACATCTACATGAAGGTGCTGGGTGAGCTCATCCATCACCACGGGATGAGGTATCATCAGTATGCAGATGATACTCAGTTGTACATTTCCATCCTGGTGAACTAAGGGATGCTGTGGATGTAGTTTTGCAGTACTTGGAGGCTGTGGGGGTCTGGACGGGGAACAACAGGCTTCAACTGAACCCTGGTAAAACAAAGTGGCTGTGGGTGTGGGGCTCTTCCTAGGGGCTTACCATCTTTGGTCCTGGATGAGGTTGCACTGCCCCAGATGGACCCAGAGTACAATCTGGGGGTCCTCCTGGGCTCATGACTCCTGCTCGAGGAGGAGGTGACAGTCATGGCTAGGATGTCCTTTGCTCAATTCCATATTGTATGCCAGTTGCCCCTTTCCTGGATTGGGAAGCCCTTCTCTCAGTCACTCATGCCCTGGTCATCTCCTGTATGGACTATTGCAATGTGCTCTACATAGGGCTACCCTTGAAAAGTATCTAGAAGCTGCAGCTGGTGCAGAATGCAGCAACATGGGCAGTCATGGGCGCCTCTAGGGCTGCTCACATAACACCTCTTCTGCGTGAGCTGCATTGGGTGCCGGTTTGTTTCCAGGTCCAATTCAAGGTGTTGGTTATGACCTTAAAGCCCTTCATGGCCTGGGGCCAGGTTACCTGAGGAACCATCTCATCCTGATTACATCGACCCATCCCACCCAGTCTGGCAGGAAGGGCATGTTACGGACCCCATTGGCTAGAGAATTTTGATGGCAGAGTCTAGGAGAAGAGCCTTGTCTGCTGTCACTCCCACCTTGAACATCTTGTCCCCTGAGGTGAGATTGGCCCCCACTCTTCTGGCCTTCCAGAAGAACATTAAGACCTGTTTCTGCATGGGAAATCAATGGGAGTTTGCAGCACTGAGAATGGTTGGTGGCTTGAGAACTTTGTCTTCATCTGTCTTTTAACTCTGTATACTTTTGTAAATATTTTGTATAGCTTTCTTTTTACTTGTAAGCTGCCTAGAGTCACTTATACAGTGAGATGAATGGCATATAAATTTGATAAATAAATAAATAAAATAAAATAAAATAAAATAAAATACAATGCATAATTCAAATTTGGAATTCACTACCATGAAATGTGGTGCTGACTATCAGCTTGGCTGGCTTCAGAATAAAGGGCTGGACCAATTCATGGAAGTCCTGGGGATCAACGGCTATAACTGTTGATGGCAGCACTGAAGCACATGACTGCCACTGAAGGCCACCTGCTGGGAGACTAGTGGGCTTCCTTGTGCTGTCGGTTGGCCACTGTGAGAACAGATAGCTGGACTAGATGGGCCAGGGGTCTGATCCAGAAGGGCACTGCTTATTGTTCTTATGATCTAAACACTTCACAGCTTCTATTCAATTGCTCTGGTATGCATACATTTTGCTCCATGGCTTAGTTTGTGGAGATCCCCTTGCCAATATTTTTGTTCCATTTTCTGCAGAGTTTACTGAGAGTCAAACCCAAAGAGGCTGTCACTGCAGCAAGCCATTTAAAAACAAGCGTCAAATTTACTGAAGCTGTGCACTTTTCATTAGGGAACATTAAGTGCTGGATATGTAAAGCACCAGAAGGCAGCTCTGTTATAATGAGTTAAAGAGAGCAGAAAATCATACAGTTAAGCTAATAACCAGGTATAAAATACTCTGGATGGGTCAGGTATGAGACTCTATGCAAACGTTTGCTCTGGAAATCAATATTACTGTTATAGATTGTGTAAAATTCCCATAATCTGGTCAGATTGTGTCTTTGTTCTATCTACTGTTATTCACACATATTTGAGACTTGATTAGGACTGGCCATTCACAGTTTATAACATTTTGTTTTGATTATTTCTAAATATTCATAACACTTATTTCTGTAATTTCTAACACTAATATATGCTACATTAGTACTGTACATTTTTAAAGTTGGAGTACATTTTCTTATTTTGATGAAAATAATTATATTTGACATGTACTTGATACAATAAAGAAAAACAATTAGCAAAACACATAAAATGTAGTGGCTTTAATGACGATTTATTTTGTTTAAAGAGATAAGAAGAGGAAAACACACTCCACTGGCTTTGTCTTTCCATGGTGTTTCCTTAATCATACTTTTTTCAGAATAATTTGGATTCTATGAAGCACTTTTAACATGTCTCACATTCTTTCTTTCAAAGGTACTGTTGTAGCATTTCCTTTTAAAGTATGACAAATATTGAGTTTCACGGAAGAGTAATGAAAAAAATATTTCTTAGAAAAA
Organism: Python bivittatus; assembly: GCF_059951505.1. NCBI lineage: Eukaryota > Metazoa > Chordata > Lepidosauria > Squamata > Pythonidae > Python > Python bivittatus. Next base: position 29,898,806 of record NW_028277035.1, read on the forward strand.
TTGCATATGATACTATTAGTCCTTCATAATAGTCTGACCGTTCTAATACATTCTAACAAAGTCATAAGCTAACAGAATAACAATCATTCTTTTATTTATTGCAAGTGCTTTTGGAGAACACAAACTCACAGGTGTTAAAGGTGAGTGAGAAGATCAAACAAACGGGGTTATGATTTCACCAGCATAGATCCTATTGTGACCCTGTGTGAGTCACTAGTATCTGAGCAGATGGCAACATCTAGCTGATCCCGTTTGGACTTTGAAGCCAAGTCTGCTTAGAATTCACCTAGGAAACCTACAGGGAACACCAGGGCTGTAGGTTAGACTGAGGATTCTAAAAGCTTTCTTCAAGAAGGCAATGACAAACTAGCATGGTATTTTGCCAAGAAAACTACATGGCTGTAATCCATGAAGTCACCAGAAATCAAGCTTGATGCAAAGGTACTTTTCCTACTTTTAGGGACTAAGAAAGAAATCCGAGGCAGGATATATAACTATCTTGCAAGCATGCATCTCTAGCCATATGTACTTGTAAATATTCTGTCATGGTAAGCTGTTAAACATTGTATATTGATCTATAACCATTATATATTATTGCCTCCCAGTTGTATTGTTATTGCTGTTGTTGGTCGTGCAGTCAGCCAGATGTTTAGACTGGATTTGGCATTTTTATCCACCTATTGAGTTCTTCCCAAGGATAGGCAGATATTGCTTGATGGTGATAAAGGTATTGTCGCAGGATGTAAGGTGTTCCCAGTAAAACTGCCTTTTGCAATTGACTGATGGTGATTTTGTCAATGCCGATGGTCTTCAAGTGGTGCTCCAGATGTTTTGGGATTGCACCTAAGGCACCTATAACTATTGGTACTATCTGTGCCACAATCTTTCTATTTCTATTTGCAGGTCTTTATATTATTATTATGGTTGGTCGCACAGTCAGCCAAATATTTAGACTGGATTTGGCATTTTTATTCACCTATCGGGTCCTTCCCATAGGCAGATGTTTGATGGTGTTAAAGGTATTGTCACAGAATATAAGCTGTTCCAAGTAAAGCTGCCTTTTGCAATTGACTGATGGTGATGTTGTATTATTATTACCGTTACTATTACTGTTACTATTCAATCACAAGGTCTTTATGAACTGCACTGATTTTAATAGCAATAGTCTTTAATAGCAAGCCCTGCATGCTAATTTAGTTAGACAGTACCACTTGTACTTCTTTATCATGGAAATCTTTCCTCTGCTGTCATCTGAACCCAAGCAACGGCAATCATAATTTCACAATGAAGACATATATAATTGAGGTCATTACAGGGAGCAACCTGGAACGAGCATCTACAGAACAAAACTCATTGATTTAGCATAGCTCAGAGATAATTTACATAGCAAGTGTGGGTCATAGATTCTACTTTCCTTGAACAAGAGGAGTACATTACATGGAGAATTCCATTTGCTTTGGAAAATGCTTTTTATATCTTTAATTAGATTTTTTGAGTTTAAACTCTGGATATAACATTTTGCAGTATATTGTTACTGCTTTTTAATTATTTTTCCCATTTGCTCACAGATATTTTCCAGTACATGAAATACTGAAATAGTTTTTTCTAGGCTATCAGTAGATGTGCATCTTATTAAAGAATGAAGATTATTCCATATCTTTTATTTATTATGTTGATTGGCACAAGCTCATAATGTATTCTGTCTCCAATTAATAAAGGAACATGAGCTTCACACTGAAATTTAGTCTCAGTAAATATGTTCTGTCCTAGTTTAGGGCATACACAAGCCAAGACTATTTTTCTTGGTATCTGCTGTTTCATCAGTCAATAAAACACATTTCTAATTAGGGATGTATGAACCCATCTATATCCATCTCTGCTTTTTCATCGAGCCATAGATCTGTTCCATCCAATTCCATTCAACTCTATGATGTATATAGAATACATATGTATGATGTGTGTGTGTGTGTGTGTGTATGTGTATACATGCATGCGTGTGTGAGTGTGTGTGAGAGAGAGGGTTAACATTTTATATATTAGATTTATATTCCACCTTTTCTCTAGAAATTCACAGCAGCATAAATATTCCTCTCTCCCACAACAAGAACAACCCTGAAACTCAGTGAGAGTGTTGGACTGGGGGAGAATAACTACCCAGAGCCTCTCAGTGAGTTCTCACGGCTAAATGTAGACTCCACAGTCCCCAGGTTAAAATCTAAATCTCTTCATCGTGAATTATATTGAAAAGCAAATTAAATATTTGAAACTATTATTTTATGTTAATCAAATTATCCAGACAGCATGCTGAAACATTACACCATTTGAAACAGTGGGATCTATTGTTCCCATTGTTGTACCGTCAAGTGGCTCCAGTAAATGCAGGAATCCCTTTGGATTCAATGCCATGATGACAGATCGCCAGTACCCGCAGCCCCTTCCAGTCATGAAAGTGACTCATAAACTAGACTGAATCTGTCTGAATTATTAGTAATAAATCCAAAAACCAACAGTGATCCCGTGATAAGGTATATGTGTACTCTGTTCTGTAAAGTTTCAGATGACAGAAGTTCGCATTAACATTCCCCCCTCCCCATTTTTAAAAATGTTTCCTGGAAGCAGCTAGGAATCAATACTAGTGCTCTGACGCTCCAGATTCTGGTTTCATGAAGAATTGGCTTAGCTTTCTAACATTGTAACTCACTCTGTGGGTTTGTTAGGATAATTCATGCAATGAATCTGGGGAAATGGGAAAATAGGGAACAAGAAAACCATCACCACCGACAATAATAGGTTCAAACAGATGCTCAGAACTTTTTGTTATAGGCATGAAATTCACGTAATGCTTTTTTAATTATGAGAAAATCTATTTTTCTTTTTCTATGTACTTATATATCAGCATATTGATTTTTTTATAGAGTCTGAAAGGTATTTCTGAGGCTCAGGTCAGTGTCAAATGAAAAATCTTCCCCATCTGGATTTATATATTATATTATATTTCCATCATGCATTCTAAGTGTGGGAACATAACTGAGCAAATATATGTGTGCAAAGTAAGATTATTATTAAAAGCTAAGAAAATATGCTAATCTCAGCTATTTTTTATAATTGCCATAATTCAAGTTATTACTGTAATGTACACTCTATCTCCCATAGGCATGCTGCTTCAAATAATGTTTTATAGTAAATTCTGCACTAAATTAGTCACAGTGTTTTCTGAGTCATAAAAAGGCATGACTGTATTTCTAACCATGACAAAGAATTTAGCATCTTAAGTCTTTTCTGTTTGTCATTTATTCATGAAGTCTACAGGCTATGATTTTTGAGTTATGCTTAATCTTGTGCTAAAAGGTATATAATTTATTCTGTCAACTTTCCCTTCAGAAAATAAGTCCAGCTCAGGTTCTCTCAACATTCACAGCTGAGTGTTTCCTAAAAAAAAGGCAGACGTTGTAGCTATTGCAGCTGAGTCTAAGAACAGAACAGATCTCTACTCTCAAAAAATAAAGGAGTTAGGCCAGTGGCCTTGGACTATCATTTATAGGCTCAGGGAATATACACTGGGGTCTGTGAGTCACCCAAAATCCTACTGAGGCTGTCAACTTGAGTCAAATTGATCTGACTGTTGATACAATTCAGAAGAAAAGAGTGTGTTTGCATATCATCAGATCAGTTCAAAAGCATCTGATCTGAAACATGGAATCAATTATTTGATATGAAGATGAAGTTCAAAGGGGTGATTCAATCAAAGCACCTACGAACTGAGTCTTCGTACAGCCTTAATAAACAGCACCACCACTATTTTAATTCTCCCTCTGTCACTTGCATGACTAGGTAATTATGGAAAGTAATTACATGCACATGTTTCTCTTTTCTTTTCCTGTCATCCTGAATCATACTCTCCTTTTCACAAGCCATCATTATTACGTGTACAATGCAGTAGAACATATGGATGTTGGGGGGAGAGGGGAGAATTGATGATGGCTTCTGCATGATTGCATCATTGTACAAATGTTGTAACGTAAGTACAGATGTCAGAATGCATGTAGATAAGGTTGGCATTTGCATAATAATGTCCCTGTGTATGTGACATTTTGCAGTCCTTGTGGTTTATTGTGGTAAGGATATAAAAAGTTGACAGTTACTTTGTTTAGCGGAGAAAGCACAACTTCCATATTCATCCTAAGCATGTCTGAAAGAATCTAAGTTATAATTCAGATTGGAGGACTTTTTTTTAAATAACTCATCCAAACCCAACTGTTTTTGCAGATATTTGGACAACTGTTACAAGCAGTTAAGCCAATGCTACAAACCTATTAAAACTTTCTTTTTAAAAATTATATTGTGAGATACAAACTTACGGTCAAAGTTTTGCTGGTGCTAAGTTTCTTTTTTCAATATATAGTAATATTTCTCAGATGATTATTGAATAGATCTTTGCAGCTGCACTTGTAGAATCCCAACAATTTCTGTCACTGTGAATATATGAACTGTACATACCAATATTATCTGCAAAATATTGCTACATCATGCTTTGGATTCACTTTTTTTATCCAAGTTATTTTATACCCTTAACTTCTATTTCTCTGAGAAGTAGTGTCTTAGGCAACACTGCAGCTAGATTCTAGGTCCTTGAAATGGTTCTTTATTACTGAACTACTTATATTACTGAATTGCAAGTCCTAGCATTTTTCATCATTGGTTATAGTAACTGAGGCTATTAAAATTGTAATTCAGAACAACCTGGAAAGCCACAGGTTCTTCACTTAGCTTAAGAGATACTTTACTTTTAACTAGAGTTTTAAGCTAATGATCAAAGGTGGGTGTAATGAATTGAATCATTTAACTATGGACATATGGAAAACCCTGAATTAGATCTCTACAACAGAGAATGGGCAAGTAAGATTATCATAGGAAGAGGAACCAGAAATTGCTGATCACTGTACTATACTAAATGAAAATTTCCACCCACAACAATCTAAATGACACCAATACATATTTAATGGCATAATATTTTAACCCATTCATTCATAATTAAACCTACATCTTCACCTCCTTCCATGTATTCATAATCTTAATTCCATACCTTTATTCAGATCCATGACATCCTTCCTTTTTCTCTTAGTTTCTCAGACACATAACATTTAATTTGTTAATTCATGCTCTTTAACTTTTATTCATCTTCCTTTCCAAGTTTAATGATCATCAGATAGGCCCATAAATATTGATGTCTGCTGTCTATCATGGTTTTGGTCAATTGTGGAATATTTTTAAGGGGATAAGGAAAGAGTAGACTTGGTTATCAGTCTTATGCCAAAGGCCACACTTCCTGCTAAAGGTAATGACATAATGCCAGACAGTTTGGGCATAGCTGGCCAGCTTCTCCAAGTGCAACTAAAGCCCATTTGTATACACAGTGTTGTGAATATATTGATTTATACCTGATTCAAAACATAAAAGATGACTACAGGGCTAAATTAATCCTTGGGTTAATTTATATGGCTATCCCATAAATCCTTATGGTTTATCATAAATATAGTGACATCCCATTAACTAAAAGGCCAAGTGTAACAGCTAAATCAACTACTTTGAAAAGAGGGAGACCACAAGTTACAAGGAGTTTGAGGAGCACAAGAAGAAAAAATGTCTATTAGTTCCAACAAATTCATCATTTAAAATAGTCTGATACCAATCCATGGTTTATTGTTTGAAGAATAACATTTGGTTATATTATCAAGAGACACAATTTATGTATTAAAGAAGAGAAATTTGTAATCCATATTATTCACTACTTCTTCCAGATACATTGTAAACCAGTGCCACCTGTAGTTCATCTAGAATATGATGGACACTTCAGATTGCCAATTTATGATAAGATGTGACAGTTACCTCATGAAAAATACAGCTTTCATGACTTTCCCCTTTTATTAAATATTTCCACTTCACAGTTCAGCAACTTTTCAGCAAATGCAAAAGACTGACTTCACTAGCAGTACATTTTGATCCAGTTCATTTATTTAAATCTGCAAGCTCTTACACCTTTGTGCCATTTCCCTGCATTCTGAATATTTAACCATGGTTTTCCTAGGACTCCCCCCTTCCTTTTTTTTTTTTTTAAATCATATGGCAGTTTACTCTGAGGTTTTGTTGAAAGCAGTGATCCCTTTTCTTCTTATTAGGTTTCTATTCTGCCTTTCCTCCAGGGAGTCCTACAGCGCTCCTCCTCCAATTCCCCCCACAAATGTGAGGCAGACTGGACTGAGATAGAGTGACTGGTCCAACATCACCCACTGAGCCTTTATGGCTGTGGATGGACTGGTCTCCCCAGTCCTCACCCAACATCTTAACTGCTGCATTACAAGGCTCCTAGTAGTAAGTAGGCAATCATGCCATTTATTCTAATCAAAAATTGGTATGTTTTACAAACGTATCTAATTAAAATGTGTAACTCAGGTACCAGTATATGCAAGATTGGTTTGCTTATTAGAAGTAGCATTACTAAAACAAGAGAGAGAAAACAAGTAAGAAGAACGGTAAGGGGGGAGGGGAAGAAAAATAAAACCTTACAGCACTGCAAAGAAAACCTAAAGCAGGAAAGGCAAAAGAATGAAGAGATGAAAAAGCAATAATTCCCAAGGAAATCCATGGGATTCATATTATCAGCACATCTAATGTTGAGACACAGTTTTGCTACTATTAAATCTTTTTAAACCCCTGAAGTTAAGAACCTTTGACATTATTTCATAAAGTGAAGAGGTAATTTATCAGACTTTATATTTGATTCTTGGCAAAGTCCCAGGGCTTTAAATAAAAATTTGGATCAGCATTTCAAAGAGATCATTGCTTCCAGTGGGCTAGGCCTCCATGGGGAATGCTGGAATTCTCAGTGAAAGAAAGACTCAGATGAGATTGATAATTTTGTCAAAGATTTGAAAGGCTGAGTTAATATGTCCTGGTGAAGAGGCAAGATTAATAGAAGTGCTAAGATGGGCAAAAAAGGGAACAATCTGATAAACCTTGTTTGTCAAATATATGGACATCAGGATGAGTAATAAGTCAGTTTCTTTGCTGATCAACTGTAAATATGTATTTTGTGTTATGGATGCCAAAGGAGGCAGTTGGTGATGACCAGCAATTAGTGAACCAAACACCTGTTTGTAATGGCCAGATAGTCTTCTTTTATATGAAACACTGGTGCTGAAAAGATTTAGTTTATTTATTTATATTTATTTATGTATCAAATTTGTCACCACCCATCTCATTGAAATGACTCTGGGCAGTTTACAGCAGAGATAAAATCAGTTAAAATACAATCTAAAAACAATCTTAATAATAAATAAATTCCAAATAAGATGGAGCATTGGCGAATAACTCAGGGAGTGTCGTCAGGGCACTAACGAACCCCAGGGATGGTTAGAGCTCATTTCGCCCCGTGCATTTAGTTGCCTTTTATCCACTATTCCTTGATACTCAAGGAATAGAAAGAGTCCTTAAGTGGCTGATGGTCTTTTCGTTAACAAGCCCAAAGATTATCGAATAATGCTGCATCTTTCTTACAGCGCCACATCATGAGAAAGCATGAATTCAGGCTACTTGTGGCAACAACTCTGCATTTGATCCATTAGTCCCACCTCCAGATGAAAGAGGTTTAATTTCAGGAGGAGGAACAGTGCTCAGTATTTATATCAAAGGCTCTCAGGTTCCAACAACAGCAAGGGGAGAGGGGAGAGATAAAGATGCTGTCAAGGAAACATGAGACTACAGAAATAAATCAGTTGGATGGAGATGCATAGGGAAGGTTTGGGGGTTAAACTGAGAATGGTGTACAAATTAAGGATGGTGGTATGGATGGGATATTGGCTTGCCTTCTATGAAATTTAAATTCAGTAAATTATTTCTAAATGTGCATTAGTACTTAAATATTTTCTGTAAATTGATGTCTTCTTTGGTCTTCTTTCTTGACATATTGCTTTATTTCATATGAATAAGTGGCCATCCTGTTTAGATTTTGGAATTAACTTACAGATGGATATATGCAATATAATTATTTCAAAAGCCCTGCTGTGTTTGGAAGTGCTTCTGATCATTCTGATGATCATTCTGAAGCTTTGTTAGATATAATTATTGGTTAGATATAATTACTGACTGAGCTGGAAAAAAATAAAAAGATCTTATCCCTTCAAGGGTATTCTCCTTCACCAAATTTTCAGTTTTAACTTTTTATTCTGAATATATAATTGGGAAAACAGCCAGGAAATAATGTTTCCATTTACTTGGTAAATTCTAAGTGAGTACTATTAACTTTGAAAACTACTGCCTTGGAATATCCTAGTAAATTACATGGGATTAGTTCTAGATTTACACTTAGCGTATATCTACTGAAATTTAAGGAATTAAATTCAGCATGACTAACAAGTTCCATGGTATTCAGTGGATCTAGTTTAAACATCACTCAGTCTGAATCCAACACAGTTTTAACTGAGAAGCACTTGGTGCTTTTTTGGTACATTTTATTTATTTTAAAAATGTGATTAACATTTAATATCAGATCACTTCAGGCTGCAATTCTGTCACATGTTTACCTATGCATAAATCTCATTGAGGTTTCACTAAGATGGGTTCACTATGTATATCATATTATAACTGAATTAGGCTACCTATATTTAATTTCTGTAATATCTGCTGACTTTCTGAGATGGGGGCTGTATTCATTTTTAGAACATGCTAATGGGCACTCTCGCAAAATGGCTGTTAATTTGGACATGACAGTCATAAAACTCCAGAGCATCAGAAAACACACTGATGAGTCACATCATCTCTTGGAATATATTGTGCCCTGCATTTTGGAAAGGTATAATGCATATAATCTCAGTCCTGGCTTGAGGCTTCTACAGTCCAACTCCTCTCCGCAAGGATCAAAGTGCTGCCTCAATATCTTTAGTTTCAAATTTCTTACTGAATGAGTATGCTATTGCCAAGCAAACCCAGATGCAACCTTGCCCACTATCTTCCTTTCCTATAAAAATGGAATCCAGAGGTATTCTTGAAAGTTAAGATGGCAGGTAGGCCTCACTGGAGCTTTACTTGGAATTCTTTGGATGGAATTAACATAACATACATTCATTACATTCCAAGGTGTTCTTTTGAGCCTCAGAACAAATAATGATTTTTTTTCCATCTACTATTTGGGGATTCTTAAGTCTTGAAGTCTAACTGTATTAGCTCCATATATACATTGTCCTCTTCCTTCTCCACCATCATATGGTGGAATTAAATAGGGTAGTCCAGTTGAAATGTATGTACTCGTTTCTGTATGCAACAGAAGGAAAATAAAAAAGAGACAAATATGGAATAAGCTTATACTAATTTTGGTGAATGAAGGAAACTGAAAGACTAAAAATGGTAAGAAGGAAAGCATGTGTTAAGTGACATTTTCCTTATTCTGGCTTCAAATGCTACATAAACCAATTGTCTTGCCTTGTGTTTCATTTTGATTATGGTCATTTACTTTATCCAATGATTTACATCTTTTTTCCCTTGTAGTTTTGATGGACAGACTTCAAAAATCTTCTTTCCTACCTACTCAACACTTTAAAAAAGAAGGTTATTCTTTGGGTTGCCTTCATTGTAAAAAAGTGCAGTTGACTTTGGGAGCTGAATGCAATACATGCATGGAAGTTCAGTATCTATTTTAAGTTGAAGTCAGACTTCAGAAGAAAACAGTATTTAATTCATATTAAATACTGCCAAATAAATTCATATATCAGCCAAGCATTGCAAATTGCGTAGTTTATATTATGAATTAGTTATTAATTATCTTTGTTATTACTATTCTCTTACCATTTCCCCTATCTAGGAGTTGCAAAACAATGCCAGATGAGACATGTATATTTCCTCCCTCCGTCTGTATTAATTAAGACATAGGAGGAATAGGAAATTATTATTTTGCACAGATATAATAACTGCTTATGATGATTATAGTCTGACAAAAATAAACTCTGTGAATAGGGAAAGCAGACTGATTTTTTTTTTTATATATTTACAGGGAAACCAAAGCAAAATATTTATTATCTATAATTTTAGCACTGAGTGTAAAAGCTTTTCAAAGCTTTAGGGCTTTAATTGGGAGATAGGTTTGTCCCTTATTTATAAATTATGCAATGTGGTACTTAAAGCCTGACTTTCCTAATAAAATAGCTTTCACCAACATAATATGCCCTTCATTAACAAAGGTAATAAACACATCTATGAGCCATTCAGTAAAGCATGTTATGAAACACTTCAGTTGATGTACTCTTCCTCTCCTAATACTAGGAATTTATTATTATAAAATATAGTGGTAGGTAGGTAGGTAGGTAGGTAGGTAGGTAGATAGATAGATAGATAGATAGATAGATAGATAGATAGATAGATAGATAGATAGATAGATAGATAACTTATATGGCCACCTATCTTATGTACCACAATTCTGGGTGGCTCACAAAACAATAGTTAAAATCAAAGACACACAATAAAACCAAATTCATAAACAATACTCCCCAACCTATCAACAGTTACAATCACTGGGCTCCAGCCTCCCTCCATCCCAACCCTTGAGGGACAAACCAGCTTTTTTAAGGCCTTCCAATAGGTTAGGTGAGTGGGGGTTTGCTGGATCTTGGGGGAAGGATGTTTTACAGGGCACATCAGCATTCTGATGATACCACACCCTGGGCCATCAAATGATCTTGCCAAGCAGTTTTGTTTAGTTATTAGAAGATGAGCAGCAAGAGACCCAATCCCTGAGGCACCCCACATCACAGGGGCCTAGGGTTAGACCTCCCCCGAAAAAACTGACTGGAAGCAGGAAGGAAGGAAAGGAAGGAAAAGAACCACTGCAAAACAGTGCCCCCCCACCCCAAACTGGCCCAGAAGGATACCATGATCAATGGTATTGAAAGCCACCAAGAGATCCAGGAGGCCAAGATGGTTGTACCACCCCATTCCTGTCCTCGAGAGGTCATCCACAAGTGTGGCCAATGCCTTCTGAAAACTGTAAACTGACCTGAACCCTGACTGGTGTCGAGATAATCCACTTCATCCGGGGCCATGAGAAGCTGTGTGCCTACCACCTGCTCTACAACCTTCTGTAAAAAGGGAAAGCTGGAGAGTGAACAAAAGTTATCCAACACTGTTAGGTCTAAGGATGCCCTCTTGAGAAGGGGAGGTACCACTGCCTCCTTTGAGGCAGGTGGGGCAACCTGCTCCTGCAATGAAGCATTAATTACTGCTTGGACCCAATTGCCTGCCACCACCTGGGAGGCCTTGACCAACCAGGGTCCAGGACACAGGTGGCTGAGGTTAGTGTATTTCTGACACTGACTGCTACAGAGTAGAAATATTATACATTTCCCAGAATAAAGTATATAAGATATAAGAGATATCTGTTAAGTCTTCAGAAAGCTAGGGGTAATCATTTTTCAAAAAACAAAACAAAACTTCATTTAATCTTTTCTCTCCCTTTTTTTTTGATGGGGGGTAGAAATAATGAATTCAGTGCAGTTGAGAAATACTTCACAGTACACAGCAATAGGCCTGTAGGGCCCATATATGACTATCATGCAATCATAATCCAAAATATCACTGAACAGAAAACAAACTGATGGTAATAATCCCATCCACATTGTACAACCCTCCAAGCTGCTCCCTTTCTTCTTCTAAGCAACCCTGTTGAACAAACCTCTGGGCTCTACAGTCTCACCATTTTTATTTTGGAATAATGTTTATACAACCTAGAGATATTGTCTGAGGCTTGAAAGGCAGCTTCCCCTTAAAAAAAGTATCAAAGAAACATTTTGGAGATGCTTCTCTTGCCACTTAACCTCCCTAGGACAATACGTTGAATGGGAGAAAGTAAGAATCCTAAGCTTTACCTTTACACCCTCCCCTCTGAGTTTTTTTTTTCTTCCACCAACTCTATATTGTGGCACATTGTGGAAAAAAAAATTGGGAGATGGATCTTCAGGAGAACTATACATATTCATAAAGGGAGAGTTTGGTGATGGTATGAGTTGGGTCAGGGTTAAGCCTTTATTTCACTTCAAAAAAAGTCCCACTGCCCCTAACTGTAGCTGTTTGTTATAGATTCAAGTTCAAAGGTAAAACTATAAGTATTCACCTCTATTGGTAAAACTATAAGTTAAAATTATATTATTAAGAACTATAGAAAGGTGCTTGCCTTCCATAATTATAAGCTAGTTTTCTTTTTGTAGTCAAGCAGAGAGTGGTATTTTTTCAATATAATGTCAACACTAGGAATCATTCCATATAAATAAAAATAATATCATTCCATATTATTTTTAATATGATTTTTATTGAAACTTCTTATAGAAATACTCTTCTTTCTATAATCTATCCTGTCTAATCATCAAAGCCATAAATCACAAGTTCATTTTTTTTCATTTTTACACAAAAAGTCCATAAGAGATTTCCAGTAACCAATAATGTAGATAGTGGCTTTTCTCTAATCAAAGAATTTATCCATCTCTGCAAGATCTGTCAATTTCACTAACCATTCCTCCATAGTGCATAGTGTTGAATCTTTCCATCTCTGTGTATAATAATCTTGCCACAGTAATCATATATTGAATCATTATCTTCATGGCTTTTTTCTAACTGTTTAACCATTAGTCCTAAAAGGAAAAGTTCTGGCTTCAATTAAATATTCATCTTGAAAATCCTATGTATCTAAATATGTATTTAAATCCAATTTTTTTTAGGTTTTTAACATGTCCACCAAGCATGAAAAAATGTCCATTTATATTGTTCACATTTACAACACACATTTGAAGTGCCTTTATACATTCTATTTTTTATAAGAACTTTATTATATTATATTAAGAATACAATTAAAAACAAAAAAGAGAATACAGTAAAGATAGAAAATAGAACTAAAAGAAAAAAGACAAAAACTAAAATAGTGAAGATAGATAGAATAAAACGGAAAGCAACTTCCGACTATCTCCCATACAGATATATAGTAAATACAAATTTTAAAAAAATTAATCTCTTATCACTAGTTAATCCAAATTCACATTATTTCTATCAACACAAACCACCTAATTATTAAAACCCACAATCAACACTTTCATCCCCCCCCCCACAAGCATGTAATCTCAGAAGGGTTACCATAAGGAGACAAATGTAAAAAACAATATTATCTCTTATTAATACTATTAATTTTGCCATTTAAGCCAAGTCCATTAGTTTAATAATCCATTCTTCTGTTGTAGGTATTTGTGGGACTTTCCATCTTTCTTGGCTTGTTCATCTTCCAGATTCATCTATAACAACATCTTATACATTTTAACAATAACATATTCATCATTTATACAAAAACATTTAAACAGTTGCATATAAGTAGATCAATAAGATATAAAGCCTTCTAACTCTAACTGTTCTTTTATTTTAAAATTTGATTCACCCTATCCCTTCTAATTTCTCCCAACAAAAGAGGATTTTATTCTTTTTCAAAGTATCTGTCAAAACAGCATAATCCTTTCCCTTCCTTGAAATCCTTACTGATATTTCTTTAGGCATAGTTGTATCCACATTTTCGGTGTTAAATTTAAAATCAAGGTGTACTTGAAAGACCAACACATCTCTTGGCTTTACATATACAGTTGCATACTTAGAATTTATACAAAGAATTTTCTCTATTTCATCCATCATATTTATTTAATTTTCTTCTTTAATCTCAAAAATTTCCCTGGACCTTAAACAAAGTTCTTTATCTCTCAGTTCCAGTGGTACAACTTTATCCAACTCTTTGTCCCTCTCACTTTCCAACAAGTTGACTGTGTCATTAACTTTTTTATTTCTTTCTTCCAATTCTTTTTTGATTTTATCCAATTTTTGGCCAAGCTTTTTGTCAAGATCAGCAAATCTTAAATCAAATATTTGGTTAACACTTTGAGTAATGGTTTGTGTGATTTTGAAAGTATATTCTTCAAATATGCCTTTCATCCAGTCATGTTCACCAAATCCATACCTTATATGCTTTTTGGTGGCCATTATTTCTATTTCTTCTTCTTTCCACCCTTAGTTAAAAATTAAAGAAAGGAGAAAAGGAAAGCTGTTTCTTCCTTTTGATGGTTTCCAATTTAATATTTTTTGCTCCCTCTTGTGGCCAAAAGTGATATTTCCCAAATGCAAACATAACTGGATAGACCTCCGGTGGAGGACAAAATGGTGGAAGGTCCCTCTGGCTGAAGATCCTCTGAAGCTGGAGCATTAAACTGGTTAATTCGGTGTCTCAGGGATTTTTTCTGAGACACGAAGCATTCTCTGGGCAAGGAGAAGCTATCGAATCACGTCATGTGTCTTCCGGACAGCTATAGCTTATCGAACGAATGCGGGTCGCGAACAAATAGTGAGCAATTGGCTGGGAAGTGGGCGGATCAGCTTCTCAGTGCCATGTTTAAAGCCTCTTAAAGAGACACTACTTCCGACCACCCCACCTCTAAAATCACTTTTGTTGTAAGTTATTTAAAGAATTTAAAGAGGCTATCTCCACTACAGAAATATTTCTTCTCTTGGTTGGACTTTCATTATTTTCTGGGACTTTTCTGGGAATCCAGTGTGTTGTACTGGATTCGAAGGATTGAAATAAGAGCATGCAATCTGGAAGTTTTAACGTTTTCAAAGAAGTTTTCTATGCTTTTAGGAGACTATTTTTATCTATATTTTACTTTTGCTTTTAAAAAGGAAGAATTTTACATAACTTTTTTTTGTGTGTGTGGAATTGAGAGAGATTTATTCTTAAATGCTGTGGGAAAGTTTTGGTTTGGCGATTTTCTCAAGTTATGATTGGCTGCAGATTCGTCCCTCTTTTGTTTTGTTGCTAGTCTGTGAGAAAGCAAAATCTGCTGATTTTTCTAAGCTGGGATTGGCTGCTGATTTGCCCCCTCCTCCTTCATCTTGCTGTTTGTTGTGGCTGAAGTGCCTTTATACATTCTAGATAATTTCTCTGGCATCATATACCAACAATACATCATTTTATAAAAATCCTCTTTGAGATCATAACACAATGTAAATTTCAACCCTTTTAACCACATATTTTCCCATTGATCCAGCTGTATGTTATAACCAAAATTCATAGCCCACTTTATCATACATTCTTTAACTTGTTCTTCCTCCGTTTGAAATTTCAACAAAAGTGTATACATTTCAGCAATTACATGTTCATTATCAGTGCACAATTGTACTTCCAATTCTGTCTTACTTTGCTCCATATCATAAGTCTTTTTATCCATTTTGAATCTGTCTGATAACTGTGAATGGGGAAACTATTGACAACTATATCCTTGTGCTATTAATTGCTCTTTTGATTTAATTTTAAATTCCCTTTGATGGTTTTCCAATAATTCTCGGTACATCAACTATTTGCCTTCTCTTCTATGATATGCTTCTTGAGTTGAGATCCATAAAGGTCTTTTCGGACACAACCTGGATTTATATCTAATCCATATTCTTAATATGGCATGCCTAATAACATGATTTTTGAAATCCACATTAATTTTAACTTTAGTGTACCATAAATATCCATGCCATCCAAACCTCAGGTCATGACTTTCTAGCTCTAAAAGTCTCTTGTTTCTCAGCAACATCCATTCTTTCATCCAACAACATGCAGTGAAATGTAATTTCAAATCTGGTAGAGCCAATTCTCCTCTTTACTTTGCATCTTGTAACACTTTATATTTAACTTGCCATATAAATTTAAATATATCTTTTTGCCATTATTTAAATGGTACATCTGTTGTCAAAACAGGTATTGTCTGAAACAAAAACATCATTCTTAGAAAAACATTCACTTTTATCACAGAGATTTTCCCCAACAGTGATAATTTTAATTTCTCCCATCTTAACATGTCCTTCTTAATTTCATTCCATGTCTTAACATAATTATTTTGAAATAGCATACAAGTATTCACTTTTTTTCTCAATCTTAAAACCAGTTTATGTAGTATTCGATTTGGAATTTTCTTAAGTACAATTACATCTGCATTATCAATCCTCAATCTAGTATTAAAATGCTACTGCAAAACTTGATCTCTGGTCTTCCTGACAAAGTGCACAAGGACATCTCTTGGAACATTTCTTAATTTTGCAAAATGTGTATTAATCCTATAAACCTTATCAATGTCTGTCCCAGTGTCATCTTCTTCCTAATCCAAAAAAGTAGACAGAGAATGAACAGTCCTTTGTCTAATATCTTCTCCATGTTGTTCTGGAATTGCTCTAAATCTTAAACAAAATACTTTTTCTCTCAGTTCCACTAATGCCAAGTCCTTCTCCATTTCTCTGTTTATAATTTCTGTCTTATTTTGCAAAACTTCTACTTTGTTAGTAATTTGTTTTAAGTCTGCAGCCAATTTCCCTACAGATTCTTCAATTTTCATAACTTCTTTTTTCACATCTTTTTTTAATCCCTGCAAATCCTTCTTCCATTTTCTTTTTTAACCATTGCAGTCATCTTTTTGCCAAATTCTTCAAAAATTTTCTGCAATAAATCTGGTGAAATTCCCTTATTTGTAGGTTGTTCTAGCGAGTCTCTGTGTCCTTCTCCTAATTTAGCAGCTTTTCTTATAGTTGCCATTGTAAGAAAGTGAAAGTATGTCAATTATTTTGGTGAAAGTAAAAGGCAGGCTTTTCCTTTTTTTTCTTCCTGTTTCTGTTTTGCTTTTCTCTGTCTTTAGCACTTTAGTCCCAATTAGCTCTCTATAGTTACAGTCTTACAGTTTAACTCATATTATCCTTATCTTCTTGTTTTATAAAATCCACCAATTATCTACTGTCCTTAATAATAATCAATCAGCATTCCCACAAAGGTCTGGTCTGTTAGTCTAATTATTATTGGTATTTTCAAAGGCACTTTCATTATATATATATGTGTGTGTGTGTGTGTGTGTGTGTGTGTTTTAATCAATGTCCACTTTATCCGTTTAAAACTTTCTTGAATCACAATATTGTTAAATGTTTTACTTTTAAATTAAAATCCTTTAAAATAGTGGAGTTTTTTTCCTCTTCTTAATTTTTTAAAAAAGGCATTCACTGAGAGTCTTTGATTTTCACTGCTGTTTGTAATATCTTGCTTAGGTTATAAAGTAATTAGGTGAGGCTTTTGTTGGTCAAATGTCCATTAAGGCTGCTTAGTGATTAAGGGTGCGTTGTAAATCCCTCAGCTCCCAAGCTGCTCAACTCGCTATTGCCTACAAGAAACTCAATTCCTGTGGTCTCCTTGTGAGGAGCAGCTCTTCTAGAGTGCAAATGGGCAATCCTGTCAATCTCTCCTTCCTCCAGAGAGATTTTCATCAGCCAGAACCTGGATCCTGGCCAATGACTCCACCAGCATTCTGTCTCTGCTTGCAGAGCTGCTCACAGGAATGTCTAACCCGCCATCAGTCCTCACCTGGATGCCCTGATAGTTTATTGTACTTGAAACCAGTAAGATGCTGCTAGATATTTTAGCATTGCCTTTTAGAGCATATAATGAGATGTGTATGGATTTTCTGATTTAAACATCAGCAATCCCCTCAAGACAACAGATTTCTTTCTTCTATAATATAATTTAACATCTAGCCCCCAAGCTTATGGCCATTTGAATTTCATTGTTATTAGTTTAGAATGTCCTTTATATAGTAAAATTGGCTGTGTGCAGAGAAGTGCATTATCAAAACTGATGGATATCAGAAGCAGTATTCAGTGTTTCATTTTTGTGTGTTTTAGTATTTCACCAAATAACCCAAAACAATGTTTGTGGAACCAATAAAACATGATTGGTGTAATCTTATCATTTATTTATTGTTACAGTTCATTATAGCTTTGATTTGATATGAGAGTTTGGAAAGAAGTGCCTGAACATATTCTAGATGATTTAACTGTTTAGTTTACTGGCTTTGTCCCTTGTAGGAATACTAAACTGGTTTAAGAAATATTTCAGTTTTTGTTATTATAAATGATGTCCTTTCATAACCCTTCAGTGTTACACTATTGGGTAGCAAATTCATCCACTAAAGCAACTTAGCTCTGAAGTATCCAGGGGGAAAATACAATTAATTAGAAGCGATGTGTTACAATATTAAATTATATTGCTTTTTTTTTTTTCATCCACAATAAGTGGCAATAAACTCTAGCTGCAATGTTTTACAAATTGTTAAATGGATTTCATGAAAAAAAAGGTATGGATTTTGTTTGTGCTGTGGCTGCTTCAAGATGGAGAACAGTGTCCTTTAAAATAGTAAATAAAAATGATATGGAGATCTTTGCGGGCTGTGGCTGTTCCTCATAAACTCCTATTCTGTTGTTTCCATAGTGGAATGAATGAAGGAAGGAAGGAAGGAAGGAAGGAAGGAAGGAAGGAAGGAAGGAAGGAAGGAATATATATATATATATATATATATATATATATATATATATATATATATATTTCTGAGTTAGCAGATACTTTCAAACTGATCAACATTAGAAGAGGATCCAGTAGAATTTCATGGAAGTTTGAGAATTTGAAACTCATACTGCTGTAAAGATTGTTCATGATACACCTTTATCATTGTTTGAGAAATAAAGTTATTGCAGTAACTGTTACTACAGTTAACTTCATGGTCCTTAAAACCTAGATCTAAATCTTGATTTGCCATTTGCTGTAAAGATTTAACAAATCATTTATTATCCTTAATCTGATTTGATTATCTTTTATTTTTATGCTAATTGACTCCCCGTATAATCTTTTTTGTTTCATTTTTCTCCTTATTACAAGTCTATCTATGGAAAATTCCCTAATGACCACCAAGAGCTAAAACTCTGGATCAGTTTTTAAAGTACGTGTACAAAAAAAAAAAGAAAAAAGTTACAGTAGTCTTGATTATTTCCAAGAGAAAAACCTTTCCAATGAGGCCATTTGCTAAATTTAAGAAAATTATTTTATGGTGGAGTAAACGCTTTGGGGAAAATGATTCTATCTGTGAAAGATGCTGGTATGATTAATGATTAAAGGAGCATAATAATGATTAAAGGATTTCATAAAGCTATACTTTTAATAAATGTGGCTATTTTGAAGCACATCTAAGGAGGTTAAGCATATATTTTCCAATCTGTCTTAATAGTAAAAATAATTGGTTTCAAATTCCTTGATTTCAAAATCCTAGCGATACTTTCCATTTCTGATAGGAATAAAAATGCTAGTAATAAAAAGCTAAGGCTTTCATCTTAGTAAAAGCTGAATACTGTTCACCATCTTAAATTTTCAGCAAAGAATTATGAATGAAATTGCCACCATTAAAAATAAAAATCAATTTGTTGGAACTGCATTTTGCTTCCTTCTGCCAATTAGTCATAAAGTTGTAATTTTGCAAAGCTCAAAAAGAATCTGTTTAGGGTCTTCTAAAATTAGTCAAATAAAAAGTGAAAAACATTCACCTTAGAGGCACAAATATTTTTTAGATCACTGACTTACTTTTCGTTACTTTGACAGTGTAAACATTACTCCATAGTAAAGAAAACTGAACATAAATTTTGAATTAAAATATGTAGAAAGGGGATTATGTCATGAACTAATGAAGAACGGAATACTAAATTTGTAATTTTATCATACAGAGACATATTTCTCTATCCATATATTTAAGCACACCAGCCCGCTTCTATGTAGAAAGTTAGAGTCCAATGAGAGCTTGAAAACCTTTAGCAAAAAGGCAATCAAGGCAGAAGCAGGAAAATCATGGGAGCTCTTCTAGGATTGTCCAGAACTGTTTTCTGGTTATGCAATGGGCAGTTGCCATATGCTCTTCTGAAAGAAAGGTGTTATTATAAAGTTAATAAGCATCCACCTTAGCTAAATTGGACTGAGAAGTCATGTGGATTGCAATGATCTATCAACACAGCTAATAAATAATACAACAACATTAGCATGCCTGACGATAAATCTATTTCTCCTAGGTCAATCTTCCCAGTGGGTCTTATCCTGAAGTTGCCAAGAACTTTTTGTGCCTTTCCCCCGTAGCATTCATGCTGCTGTAGGCTGAGCTGAGGTTAAGGCAATTCCGGTTCAGAAGCTCCCATAGAAAAAGGTGAGGCTGTCTTATTCTAGTCCAGTTGCTCATCCATTGGGATGTGCTTGTTATTAATCTCATACATCTCTTCTCTCTCCTTCAGTGAGCTCTCTCCTACAATAGGCTGGTGAGAATGGCAGGAATTTTGCAATGCCTTTAAGATGAGTATCCCTGAACCCAATAAACTTTGCCAATATCTCTACTCATATCCATAAGGAACCAATGAAACTTTTTCCTGAGTCATTCTCCTGTTACTGTCTTCTTATAGTTTTATTGTGGAAAACACTCAAGAAATTTGTAGGCCAACATTTTAATTAAATGTAAGAAATTGCTCTCATGAGGCTTCAAAGCAGAAGAATCACTGTAAGAGCCATTGCCCTGCAGGACACATGGGGCGGTCCCTGAGTGTCTCTGGTTGTTTAGTAGGAGCTTTCTGAGTCTAAACAGTCATAGCATCTGATTGTTTTCTGGAGGAAGAAATGAAAACAGGCATTTGGTATAATTATGTTGATTACCCACACTGTATGGAGATAAACATTAATTTAGTATCGCTGCTGTGATAAAGACAACACAACCCATATATGTGGAAGATGGCTGAACAAACAGCCTTATGGCCAAGGAAAAGGGTGTTATCATGCTGGTGAAAGTGACTGACACCTTTCTAAAACCTTATGAGTTAACACAAGCCATAAGATTTTACTGATTCTGTGTTTTGTTTGGAGGTTCTAGCAAGGGAAAACATCTATTATGTAGCCTTCTCCAAAGAATGATGCAGTCCTATTGAGAATAGTCTTCCTCCTCCATGGAGTCAGTTTTGGGAAGGACATGGAAAGCTGAGGGAGGAAGGGGACACCCATATAGCCAGCCAGTTCACCCAAATCAACTCTGGTGATGAGCGAGCTGACAGATGTCACAATCAGATCGCCTTCAACTCCTACTTATATGTTTAACTCAGTGTTTTTCAACCTTGGCAGCTTTAAGATGTGTGGACTTCAACTCCCAGAATTCCCCAGCCAGCATGTCTGGCTGGGGAATTCTGGGAGTTGGAGTTCACACATCTTAAAGCTGCCAAGGTTGAAAAACAGTGGTTTAACTGCTTAAATTTGTTAAAAGGTCAAATGCAGGCTCTTTATCTGACTTGTCCATTATATTAATGGGGGCACCAGAATATAAAAGGTTATTTATTACATTTTCATCTCCAAATACTAAAAGGCTGAGGGCATTTCCATGTTATAAAATCACTGATTTTAGTGGAGTAGTGACTATGATATATTGTTTAAATTGGTCCAAAACTTGGCGCAGGAAGAGGAAGCAGTATACAGGTCTAGCTAATGGCAAAGTCTTTGAAACCAAGATGGAGAAATCTCATGAGACAAACAGTGGTCATTGTAGGGGGTAATGAGGCTGGGGAGATTTTTTTCCCAACTACTTATTTCAGGCTGAAATTGATCCACACAAGAAGGGCAGGAACTGGCCAGTTTGAATGGATGTTTATAGCTATAGTTCCCTGAGAAATGTTTTCATAGGTTTTGAGGGTGCTCCTGTACTTGGCATTTGTAGAAACACAATTTGCAATGCCAGCAGTAACCATATCTGGAGAAGAAAGGACTACCCTCAATTATCAATGCACCAATAACACCCAGATTAAATTACTGTAATATGTTCCACAAAGTATGCATTTTAAGTATCCTGTATCTGCTACACTGCTGGCTGGTGAGTTTCTGAATGCAGGATTATATTCTGTAATTGATATTTAAAACCTACACTAGTTGGGGATTAGGTTATTTGAAAGATTGTCCATCATTCTCTGAACCCACCAACCCATTTAGCTTTTAAAATTTTCATGATACATTCACCAGTGATATCCATCAAGCAAGAAAGACAGGGTGCTTAGAGTTGTAGGTCCATGTTTGTTGAATATTATTATTAACAAATAATAAGTATTATAGACAGCTTTTAAAAAGTCTGGCCTCTGAGGAGACAAAATACTACTCAGGAATCAAGCTGGCTTTTTGCTATGGCAAAGATGCTTCCTCACTCATCTTGCACCTTTTGATATCAAGAATATTTTGAAAAGAGGCTGAAGAATATCTGCACCACAGAAGTGAATTACGGACCACAGTACTGATGTGAAGGACTGCCAACTACATCAATGGGAAAATCATATGTCACCTCACCCTGGTGAGGCCAGGCTCAGGGTGAGGGAAGACACTCTGGACTGCAGCTGCCTCCCCATTATTGACCAGTCCCCAAGTCCTTCTTTCACTGATACCAGTTTTTGTCTTCCTTCTCATAGCATTCAGCAATCATTCCATCTCACCCTCCTTTTCAACATCCATTGCCTTTGATATAGTTTAAGCTTCTTTTTCGTCTCACCAGGTGTCTTATCTCCCACCCCCTTATCTACTCCACTTGAGCTTTATTTCCCACAGCTGTTGCCAGCTGGAAGCCAAATGCTGTTATTCTCCCTTTCTGACTTGTTACACCACATAATCTTTATTTTTAAAGCCGCATTCCTAGACAAGCGTGCATGCTGTTATTGCAGAGAGAGAGAGAGAGAGAGAAATATAGCAACTGAAATGGTCATACACACACCCAAAATTGCTATTTTGTGCTGTGGTTGTACAGTACATGCTATGCAACTACACTTGTTCAATAGAGAAAGATCAATGATTACATGCATATGATCCTTTAATAGGGCTACCAAATTTGCAAAAAACACAATGATCAAGTGGCAGGAAAGAGACTACAACAATAAACCAACTCTTTCTGCTGCCATTCATTGATTATCTATCTGTATCTGTCAGAAATGATTTGATGGTCCTTTTTAAACCAGCCTTTCTCAAGCTGGGTGAACTACCAATGTGTGTAGATTTCAACACTGAGAATTTTTCAACTACCATTGCTAGGAGTTCTTAAAGTAGAAATTCAAATTCTTGGAGGATGCCAAGAATGGGGAACACTATATATTTCTCCCACTTTTGACATATTTAGGGCGTATCAGTTGATTGCATTATATATAGAGAGCCAATAAAACACTACCAAGCAAAGACTGAGAGAACTAATTCTATTTAGTTTTGAGAAAACCTTTGAGAGGCAATGCAACAGCACTCTTTAAATACCTGAAGGATTTCCACAAGAAGACCATAACCTTCTTTGCACATCCCAAGACACAGAACAACGGATGGCAGATTCTGACTGAATGTTATGCTAAATCTAAACCAGTGAACAATGGAGAATTATTGTGATGGGTTTCACAGGTCTTACTATTATTAAACGAAAGACTGGAAAGTTGTCTGATGGGGATGCTTTAATGGAGCAGGGAGCTGGACTAAATGGCCCCTACCAATGTAGTGATTTTAATGTGCCCATTGATAAGTCATTGCTTCTGGAACAATAAAGGATAGTGGTGCCTCTGAAAGAAAAGAGGCTCCATTGCAAAAATGTACACATTTTGTTCATCTTTAAAGATCCTCCTCCCCCCATGTACATTTTATGGTACTGATTGGTTTGTTCTTTTCAAAGCTGCAATTGCAATCAGCTTCATGCATTATGAATACCAGGAGCTTGTCAGATTTTGCCACTATGATTTATTACAATTCTCCAAAATACATTGGCGGTTTAGAAAACTCAGCTTCACCTAGGAATAAGTGGAGAGTGGAGCATTAAATTTATACTGCATTTTAAACTTCATTGTTGTGAACTGGGAATCACAAAAATTCAGAGAAGAAAATCCCCAGTTTTGGAACACGCACACAAAATGTATTGTCCAGACTCTGTTGCCCCTAGGAAAGATTTTATTGTATATGTTGGACATTCTATTCAGAGCATTCTATATGAATTAACCTTCCAATTTAAAACCAACTTAAGGTACTCTTCTCTTCTCAGTTGGCATGGTGATGTCCGTCTATCTATCTATCTATCTATCTATCTATCTATCTATCTATCTATCTATCTATCTATCTATCTATCTCTATATTTATTTGCCTATATGCACATTTTCTGGAAAAAGCTGTCTCTTATAAAGATGGGTGTGGAATTTTTTTTGTCTTGATACTACTCTAAATCAAGCTTGCAACAACTGTACATTGGAAGATTTGAAGCCTATCAGTGCCTCTCGGTTAAACCTCAAAGCACTCTTATTGGGGAAAAGAGAAAATGGGGAAAGCAAATGCAATAAGTAAAAAAATAATAAAGAAATAATAGCTCAGTTCTCATGATAATTATGGCGCTCTCTTCATGTATTTTGATTTTCATCAAATATGATTTCAAACCTTTTATAAATATTAAATAGTACCATCCCTAAAACAAATACCTTGGGAGATCAGTTCTAATTTCTTTCCATGTAAAACTGATAAATGCAATGGCATCCTCTGCTCCCTCTTGTGGGCAGAAGACTCAGAAGAGGTACATTACATGCAAAGTATATTAATATGAACAAAGCACCTCTCTCCAAAGCATTGAAGCAGCCGTGTATTGAGAAGTGTTCAAACGCTTTCCACTACCCTCTGATTAAACCACTAACCAGACATTGAGAAGACTGGTCTCTAAAGACAGTTGATTTTACTTGGGATAAGACTTCCTCCTCTCCTGTAATTTCAAGACTAATGTTCTGGATCAGTGCAACCAATAATAGTTTTCTCTAATTGGAGTTCTGTTAGCAGATCTGGGAATTTGTGGAATATACAGTGAAGTGAGTTGCGGTAGTATAATTCCCAAAATAGTTATCAAGCTGAATAAGAGTAAATTAACAACATACATTCCTATGCTGTTTGTGTAGGTGTGAAATTTATAGAACCAAAGGAATACCCAGCAAAGCAATACTGCTCATATTTGCTAATCCTAGAAACTTTATCCTTCCTTCTCCACAAGGATGTCATCACTGGGAAGGTATACCCTAACAAAATCGAGTGCTTCAGCAGCAAGACAACACAGCAGCTAACATTTTAGTGACATTATTGTTGCAACCTTTTCTGTGCCTAATGCTAGCAAGTGCTTAGATAACCCAAACTAGACTGAAAACCTGTTCCTTCAGGTTCTGTTCCCTCAAGATTACTCAATTTATTTAGACTATTCAGTGAACAACTGTATACTTAGCCATTCAAAAGTCCCACTGATTTCAGTGAGGTTACTCCTAGGAAATTTGGTATAGGATTGAAACTCTAGCTTCTCTACAGAATAATCTGTACGCATCAGTTGTTTACAAGAATCCTTCCAAACTAGTATTCTGTTAAATGTTTGCACACATATTAATATAGCTGCTAAAATAAGCAAAAAGCCTACTGTAAGTTTCAAAGTTACAGAGACAGGGCATAAAACTGAACACGTGTGTGTTTTGAAACCTGTTGGCCACATTTAAATGTCCTGAACATTTATTTTCTAGTTGTTTTTCCCAACCTAATTTTAGGCTACAAGACCTAGAATTACTGAACTGAGGAAATTGTTGAGGATTAATTGTTGGGGATTGTGTTCCAAAATCTAATGTTTGGAGAAGAATTTTGAACTGGCACTCTAATCGTCTATGGCAGATCACTTATTTCCCTGCTTTTTAATTTATTTGGTTTATAAATTATATATCAATGCGTGCATTTATTGTTAAGCTTAAAATCCCCATAATGCAAACAATTAAAATACAAATGTCTATTTCCCAAACCTACCTTTCTGTTTAACTCAAAATGTGCTCCATAATTATTGATCTTTAAGCCTTCTAAGAATAGGTGATCTCTGTGATTCAGGACAAGGAAGAAGTGGCATTCTTTTACTGCCCTTCTTCCCCACGCAGAGGGCAATTTTCTCTGTCCTTGGATATCTCCTGTGCAATGCAAAACCCTTCCCAGTCATGGTTTTAAGGCCTTCCATGATTATCATGAATTGGCTCTCCATTGATGTGCATTGGCCCCAGAGAACCATTGGATGCAAATAGGGGGCAAGAGGGAAAGGGAGGGTTCCAGATGTCAGAACTTTGATGTGGGCTGCTGCTCCATTTGACACTGGTTCAAGAAAGTCCCATTATGTCTATATTTTATAGTTTGGGCGTTCTTGCAACCACTTTGCCTGATGCCTGCTATTCTGACACCCAGGCAACTGGAGGCCCAGATGTAATAAGGTGAGATTTCTTTTTCTTTTTTTTATTTAATTATATATCAATACTCAAAAAAACATCATGCCAACTGGTTCCCTTTTCAGGTACATAAATCATTCACCCTATTTTAACAATTATAATAATAATAATATGTCAGAGTATTTCTCCTAACATTGATTTATCTCACATCATAACAGTTCATCTTTTACTTAGATAACGGAGTAGGCTGCACCAATTTGCATGTTTGGGAGCACACAACCAACCAAGTTTTATGACTGCAATTGAAAGCGCTTTGGTATCCTACCAGGTGGACAAAGTTGCCTCAAACATAGTTATCTCAAATA
Organism: Python bivittatus; assembly: GCF_059951505.1. Taxonomy (NCBI): domain Eukaryota; kingdom Metazoa; phylum Chordata; class Lepidosauria; order Squamata; family Pythonidae; genus Python; species Python bivittatus. The sequence goes on from NW_028277035.1 coordinate 29,925,316, forward strand.
TTGTCCTACCAGGTAAACAACCTCAAAGTCTCAAAAATATGGAATGCGGGGAATGTAGAGACAAGGGAACATTTCTTTTGCAATGCAAAGTATCTTAAGTGTTTTAGTCACAAGACTGTTTTATGTCGGTTTAAAAGATTATAATCAATAAAACTTGTTGGTAATGATATTTCATCCAAGACTAAGAGTCCTAGTCCTGTTTTAATCAGGTTTCTGTATCTGGGACCTTGCAGCTGTCAAGGGGATGACAAACAGATTTATTGCAAAAGCATAATTTCTGTTGGCATATTGGATGAAAGGTTAACTAGCTTCTCTCAATTGTCTTGCATCTTACAGATGATAGATTTCCTGGCACTTTTCTAATTGGAGGAAGATAATCACTGTGGCAAGGATAAATGTTATTGCACATATTAAATTCAATAGAACAAAGAGTCTAACCTGGAATTACAGCAGGGTCAAAGTTCCTTGCCATGAGCTTGGCACTCTGATTAGAAGGACACATTTTTAAAGAGCTGTCTCTGTAAAATCCCTTTCAAAACCCAACCAAGTTATTTCAAGGCTCACAGATCTAATTAGCAGTTGGTTGCAGATATTGCAGGGGGCGGGGGGGGGGGGGTTGTGCAGAGGGGGGAAGCTTAATTCCAGCAGCTCCATATTCCTCAAACTTCAAGTCTGCCACACTGTGCAGCATCAGTACAGGCCCTGGTAAGCAGTTTGAGAATTGCTATCTACAGCTATCTACTGGGTGTAATTTTAGTGCTTCCCCATGTAAAAGGGAATTCTATGTAAGTGAGCATGTTCATTCATTAAAAACAAATATCTCATCCCTTTGCAGATGAAAATGTTAACATTTCCAAATGTGCCTCATTTTCACTCTGCAGAATGAGAAAATGAGGAGAAAATATCAATGTGATATCAGTGGGAGCACTATTGGACTGCATAGATTGCCTATGTTCTCCCAGAAAAGAAAACAGAATGTAATGTTTGAGCATCCTATACTACACGTTTGTAGTATTGATTGTGGAGAAAAATACCATTCCAGGTATCCCCCCTGGTATACTCAAAGATTTCAACAGTCATAGGACTCTGGATGGGACTGTCTTTAGGTTTGCCTTGACAGTCTGCAATAAGGTTATCTTATTTATTTATTTGATAGCCGCCCAGGTGTACAACAATATAAGCAAAATTATAATAAACAAAACACTACAGAAAGCAACAACCAAACACACAATTGGGACCCACCAACATACACTCTATCTCATGGGAAGAGTTTCTCTAACATCCCAGACTCAGCGCTCAAGGGAACATCTAGGTCAGTGTTTCTCAGTCTTGGCAACTGTAAGATGAGTGGGCTTCAACTCCCAAAATTGCCCAGCCAGCCATGCTAGTCCAAGTCCTTTCTGAAGACTCACAGTAAGGATACACTTCCTAGGTCTCATTCAATGACTGTTTTAGGGAAAGGACTCTCCCCTTCTTTGACTCTGAGTTAGTGTTAATGATAGATGTGAACAAAACATTCTGGTTGGAGTTTTCAATTTCCTCTTCTATACATTATTGCTGGTAGTGGAGATCTTACCCTCCATTGTCCAATAAAGGCCAGGATTGATACACATCCTGTCTACATGGCACAAAGGCCCCCAGCTCTTTGTACAACTAATTCCTTCCCCTTTTCTCTGGTTTCCTCAATAGCGGTACTTAAGTCAAAATCCCTTTTTTATTAAATCTCCATATCATCCTGTGAATGTAAAGAAACAACAAGAAAAAATGTGTTTATGTTTTTATACACAAGTGTCTGTAACATACACAGGGAATTTCACGTAACATATGTAGTCTTGATGGTAGTTTTAAGCCAAGAACTACACTGAAAATCCAGAAAAATATGGAACTCAAGGATAATTATTATGATCTGCATAGTAATCTAGATAGTGTGAATTATGTCATGTTTCATAAAGATGCATATCCAAACAAAACTGTCATACCTACCATCTTGACTTTTTTGATACCTCCACCTCCCACCCCCATCCCCATGAACAGCCCTAAATGTAATATTAAGAAACACAAATCACTTTGGAAGATTTTTGGGAAAGTGTTAATAAATGAATAATTTTTACAAATGTTCCATGGAGAAGTAACTGTTAGCAGCCATCATGATTCCAGCCATGAGGGAGTAGTTGACCATATTATTTGTGTGTTTTTATTTGTTTCTATCCTATTCTAAAAAGATTTCTATCTCATCTTTTTTCCAGGAGCTCAAGGTGGTTTATATGGGGATTTTCCATCATTTAACCCCCAGCAGCATCCCTGTGACATAGGTTGGTCTGAGAGGGACTGGTTCAAAATCACCTGATATGTTTCCATGGCTGCTGCTGCTGCATCCCTCTGGTCCTGATCCTACATCTCAGTCACAAAACCACATTAGCTGTGAAACCCCTGCCATTTTGAAGGAGGGCACTTGCAATGGTGTCTAAAGAAAAAATGGACATGAATGATACTTGTGTTGGCTGTTTATACGACAGCTGGTTTTTGTGTTCCTGTTTTTGGAAGACAAGAAGCAACTTGTCTATGAACATATTCGCTTAGAAAACATTAACACAAAAATGCTCTGAGTAAAAAAATAGGGACCGTAAGTCAATTTTTGGCAAGCATGTAGCCAGATTCACATCTCTGCAATAATCATATTGAAAAGCAGGTTACATAACTATTGATTTAATGAAAGGAAATAACAGCATTTGTTTGCTTCCCTTGAGAATTCATTTAGTTTTTGTGGATTCAAGGAAAAACACTGGACAGGTTAGTGGAAAGTAAATACATGAGTCTTCTTTGGCAGGGCTGCACACACAATGAAGAGGAGGGCTTTCCGGCAGAAATGGATGTGTAATTTCATAACATTGCAGAATAAGAAAGATACACAGATACAGAGGATTATCATTTCACTCACAATGGGGAAATGGATTAACACAGAAATATAACCACCAGCATCTAATTATGTTAAGATTGTTTATGGGTTTGCTGATATTATTGCTTCATTCATTATTCTTAGATTTATACCCCAAAATAAAAATGTGCCTTGGCACACATTATCATAAGAACATTTGGCTGTCTGTGAAACATAATATTCTTCCCCTCATCCCCATCATATTCTTTCTCAAAAGCTAGAACTACAATGTAACGTTTCGTGTTTTGTGATACAGGCACAACCTTTTTTCAACATTTTGAGCTGATATCCAGTGCGCAAGATCTGGATTCATAATGGTATCCTTTTTGTTTTTTCTTTGTTTCAGTTTTCTCGGCTATAAAATGTTAATTATGTTAGTGAAATTCACAGAATTGTTGAATAAAAGAGAAAACAGAACTTATTTACCTGAAAGAAAGATAACCATAAATTTAAAGTGAACCTCTCAAAGGAAATTAAACAGGTCCCTCTCTTGCAATGTATCACCATTAACATATTCTCAACAAATCTAATAATTTAAATAATTTTAAATTATTTGGGGGACAATGAATCTTCCTTTCAGGAAAATTACTGTCTAAACCAGTGTTTTTTAAAGTGTGGTCCTAGGACACTTGGGGGTCCCCCAAGACCCTCTCAGGGATCCATGAAATCAAAGTTATTTGCCAGCCTGTGTTGAAAAATAATACAGTATTAAAATCCCATCAAACAATTGTGAGAAGCAGTAGCGACAGCAAATGCATCAATTTAAATATCAATAAATACAACCCATACAAACAAAAGCTCTTTTGGGATCCTCCATAATTTTTAAAAGTGGGAAGGAGTCCTGAGAGAAAAAAGTTTAAGAACACTGATCTGTACAATACTGTCTATACAGAGGTACCTGCTTCAGGTATATAGCTGTACAGAAGTCACTGGCTTCAAAATGGAAGGTGCAACCAATTGATCAAAGCCCCACCTTTTTTAAAATGTGCATTACATGCATTGCATACACATCATAAAGGGTGTAAAAAGCATTTGTCCAGTCTTTGTTTAAGGATAAGCATGATGTGCAGTAGCTATTTATAGGTCGTGCTAGCCAGATTAAATCTATAATCTGTTTGGGTTGCAGCTCTGTGGATAGTGTAACCCAAAAGTAGCAGGTGCAGGACACATTTACTCTGAAACAGACCACAGACTTGTTGTTTTATAGACTGTCTTGCAAAGAGAGGAGGCAATCAGTGCGTTTGCATGAACCATTGACTATGGCTTACAGTGTAGCATGACTGCAGTCCATCTGTTACATGGCGTGCCACCCATTCACCAACAGGCTCAGTGGAACATTTCATCCGTCCATCCATCTTGTAAGGTGCATTAAGGTAAAACAGATTGCCAGGGCCACACACTCAGATTGACAGCTATCTGGAGAGGTGAATCAGTGTATTACAGATCTAAGGAAATGTTCATGTGGGAAATACCTGGTTTGAATCTATCTCAAATCTTTCATATTAGAAATATGAAAGTTATTAGAAAGTAAACATAGGCTATTTCAGATGTAGCTTTCTATATTTTCTCATTCACGCGCAAGAAGCTTAATTGTTATTTGAATTAAAAGTTCTGTTTAGAATTTCTGAGCCAAAGCCTGCACTTTACAGACACTTCATTAGGAAAATAGTGAAATTATAGCAGAGTGATGATCAAAGGATTAATTTATCATTTTACCCAGGACAAAGGTCATGTATTAGTCTCCAGAGAAGCCGGGGAAAGGTCTGCTCAGTCTCCCTTCCAATGTTGCAGTGCTAAATGCAATTTTGATTTCATAGGACTTTGAGCAGTTAATTTCCTGTATCCATGGCTCCCATCTGTGTTGGCTATAGACTCTTGAAAATGCTTAATGAAGGATTAATAGAAAAATCACATAAAACCTTAATGCTAATATCCTTTCTTACTTGAGTTTTATTATGAATGTCACATTTATTGTGTGGGGGAGGGGAACTTATGTTCTTAGAGAATATGTAATAAAAGCATGAAAATGAATTTGCTAAGCAGTACATGCCTGTGAAATATTAAAACATTTTGATTTAGTTAATTGCATTACATGAAACCCAAAGACTAAAATATTATCACATTTAATCAATAAATAATATTTTTGAAGTATCACTTAATATCACTTAAACATTCATAATTACTAAAACATATAAGATGTGTCATCTAAAATTGAGGAAATAAAAATTACAATTGTGAAAGTATGCTTGTTATGGAAATTGGAAAGGACATTGTGCAAATATCATGCCCCTGAAGATTATATTAGGGTTTGGCTTACATAAATATACATCATGTTTCTAATCAAGTTTCCTAATATGTTCCAGCAGCAGAATAAATACAATTATTTTAATGCGTATGTCGTACTATCTACATTAAGCACCATGCAGATAAAACTGCATGTCATTAGAAATGTACCGCTTGTGTTTTATCTAGTTCCATTCTGGAGTCTGCATGCATACTAATATCACAATCCAACCCCTATTTACTTAGAAATAAGTCTTATTATGCTTGGTGGGGCTAATTCCTCGATCAGTGTGCATAAAATTGCACACCACAGTCTAAAGCATGCTTACAAAAGATTAAGTCCTGAGAAGCATCAGTCTGAAGGTCCAAATTATACAATACTCCCAAGACTTAGATGAAGTGTTAGCTTCCCTACAGCTCATGCATTTTGGTCATCTCATCAGTTTCTGCTATATGCAAAATGACCATATTCTCTATAGTTGTTGATTATTCATTCATTCATTCACTCACTCACTCACTCACTCACTCACTCACTCACTCACTCACTCATTTATTTATATTTAAAATTTAGTCACCGCCCATCTCACTCAACGAGATGGAGAGGGAAATATGAAAAAGGTAAGAGGTTTTTCTCCCATTGGAAGCAGGATTTCATCCCTGTTTCAGGGAGGTTTCAGGAGCATCATATAAAGCAAAGATTGGCTTAGAGCTGCATGTGGCTTCCCAAAGGGTTGACTGTGAGCTAAGAACCCATCCCAAAGTTGCCACTCAATTGTAATGGTTAATGTAACAGAAGTGGGAATAATTTTAAATGTGTGGGGATCAATGAGGCAAACTCTTCTGAGTTAAATGTGTAAATGTTAATTACATTCCATTTTAAATTGACTCCATTTTGGTCTTTGTCTTAGCCTGCCTACTTTGATGATGTAGCTCCTGGTATCCTGCTGACAAGTCAAGTATTGCTTCAGGGCGAGTAGAATTATGCAGAATTATGTAGATGTAGATTGGAGCTAATGATAAGGAAGGAGGAAGTCAAAGTTGCAAGGAAAAGCAGTTTATGTTTTATTTGCCACCCACTTTTTTTCCTTCTCTGTCCCATCCTTTATTTCTTTCCCACTTTCCTCTGTTTTTTCCCTTCTTTCTCTATTTTTCTGCCTTTATTATCCCCTTTATTTTTCGTCCCATTCTTTCTGTTTCCTCCATTTCTCCCCTTTCTCTTTGTCCTACCCGCCTCCTTTCCCCTTCCATGTCTTTTCTTGGTTGCCCAGAGTCACGCCATTTGAGTTGGTGGTCTTACAAATCTTGAAATAAATAAAAAATAAACAAAAACATCCAAATCTCCCCACGCAGAGAAATGAATGGGGCCATTTGTTACAAAACTGAATTGCCACTTAGAGGCAATCTTGGGCGGTACATAGATGCCAGAAAGGTGGGGTGGGGAAGAGAAGTTACATTCAATCTCTTTTGCTGTGCTTCAAAAAGTCATCCTTGTGAGACAATGAGAGACAGGGCAAAAACACTTCCTGTCTGCTTATCCTGTTGAAGAGAGGTACATCTGAGCATTCTGAAGCATATGGAACTTGACAGTATGACTGCACAGAGATAGGATTTCTGGTTGTCCTTTCATTTCCACAGCAGCATCTTTACATTTTCCTTGCTCCATACCTTTCATAGAGATGACCTTTCCACTATATTTATTTTAAAGGTTTGTTTACTTATTCTCCCTAGAACAATAATACACTATTTATGGTTATCTGTACAGCCACCCAAGTGAAATCAATAGCATTTAGAAATGAATTAAAAGATGCAATCTGTAACAATGAACATGATTTGAATTTGCCAAGGATCACTCATATCTATTAGAATTACAATTTGCATTTAAAGAGCTGGCAAATTCCCCTTTAAGTTATGAACATATCAAGCTTGCTATGGTTACACCTCAAGTGTTGAACACACGGAAAATACAGGTACATGGCTTTCACTTCAAATCTGCAAATACATTATGTACCAAGAAATCTAATATAATTAAAATAATCTTAAACATGCCAAGTTATATGTTATGCATGCGCTATTCTGTGCTCTAGTGGAAATAATATTTTTGTCAAGGTGCAAGTATCAGGAATATTGCAAATACACCAGAATATATAACCATGATGTTTCATTAATGGTGTAAAGCAGAAATATTGCTCCTGGTCTATTAATAGTGTTGAAACAATCTAAGCACATCATTAACATTTGTATTCCATTAAAAACTTTCAGAGTTAATTAATTGTTGTCTAACCCTCACAAGGTTCCCCACCCCCCGACTTTTAGACTGTAGGCATAGTGATAGGAAAAAAAACCCCTGCTCACCCAGAACAAATGCCAGATTTTCACAAATGACAAAGTTGTAATTTGGTAAAGTTTACAAGCCACAGCCCATAGTTTATACATTGCATTCTGTGATGGAATGGAATTATGAAGGCCAGGCTCAGGGAGAAAAACATTTTCTTACATCTCCTGAGGAGCATGGGAGATACAAGAGGATGAGACTGGCACCTCCCTGAGGAATTCACAATGTTGTGGCTGGCATTACTTGGGAGCTGGGGTTTCAGTCTGGGAAGATTCTTGTTAGAGGTTGCAGCTAATAAACATTGCTGGACTGAATTTACATGGTCTCTTGGAGTTCCTTGGGCTAGGCCTGACACATTCAGACAAGAAGAAGAACTATTAGAATTGATTAGAGACCACCTCTAATGGGTGGTCTAAGGGAATACATACATCCACAATTGATTAGAGACCACCTAATCCACTCTGTGTGGCCAAAACTGAGCTCTAGGCACACTGTGATTGATCTGGGTCACCCTGGGGTAGTAACAACCAATTTGTTGTCCAAACCTGGTAGATATTTATTAAACTGGGCCTTCTTCTACCTTTATTTAGTATGAGAAAACACAAGAGTTTAAGTAGCGTTACAGCAAACAATTCCACCACTCTGAATTGGTCATTTATGACATTACCTTGCACTTGGCATTCTAACGTTCTTTTTACTTGTTCTCAAAACTAGGGAATCAGAATAAAGAGAAAACCCAATAGAAGAATGAAGGCAGACCAGGTCCCAGTAACAGGGATTCCTTTTAATGTAAATGTAATGGACATTGTTTTCCTTCCAATTCACCCTGCTCTTAGGATTGAGGTTAATTTGCATCCCATGCATTCTACTGCAAGGCTCAATTTGGGTTAGTGTCAAGAGTGAATCAGGGACAGTACCAAGATAAAATGCAGAATATCAATTAGGGGGATCATGCATTCATTTCTTTTTCCTGGTTCCCTATCAGCTGTCATAAACACAGCTTGTGTCATACCATAAAAAGCTCTATCTTGGAACTGAAGAAACAGTTAGCAGTTGGTGGGGAACCCCTTTAATTATATAGGAAAGGCCTCCAAAGTAATTGATGGGGTTTTAATGGAGGTCAGGGAATACATACATCCACAATTTTTAGAAAATACATTTTTCACATCATTTTAACACCTCCTGTATTGACAGGAACTGTATGCTATCAGACTCTTTGTTTCCTTTCTGAAAAGTATGTTTTGTTTTATTTTCCCCCCCTACCTTGGAGAAAATAAGTTAGAGAAAAACTAAAGCAGTATTTTAAATCTTAAACACTTGAGAGGCCCAATGGGAAAATTTTATTTTCAAGATGTAGTGTCGTCCAGTTCTGGTGCTGAGGGCTTAGTTAAGCATAAAGACAAGCTCCCAAGACAATGTAAGAGTTAGTAATGTTCTGCAAACTCAAGAGAACAGTTTGCTTCTTTTTTTTCAAGATTTAAAGAATTTGATCATTGGAACTGACAGGTAATTTTGTTTCTTCAACTGTGTAACCATAGATAAATAAATTTCAATGATGCATAAAAAAGAGCTAGTCAGCAACAGGGAAAGAGGAAGGAAAATTGTTATTCCTATCCTATCACCCATTTTGTTTAAAAAGAACTGGGGCACAAGTAAGTATGTTTACAATGACAATCCTAAAATATCAAATCTGTATAAGCTTAGTAACTTTTGCTACTGCTATTACTATTACCACACTTTACAATTAATTATACATTCTAAAATATCACAGATTTTGGGCAGCACATTTTTCCTCCTCAAAAAATAAGAATGGAAACAAAAGTAGACTATACCCAAAATGAAGTGAAACCCCAGTGCTGAAATTCAGCTATTTTGTTAACTGAATTTCAAGTTGTGGAATACTGGCATTTGGGGGAGGTGGTGTTGCACATTTTTAAATAGAAATGGGAGCAAACTGCCTCCAAGAGGTTTCCTGAATCCATTCTTACCCTTGAAAATCTAATTTAAAAAATCAACCCAAAATGCACCCCTATTGTGACATCATTATCTTTCATGTGGTGCCATCTGTGCCCTCTAGCTGAGTGGAGGAATGAGCGTCATCACCAATTGGGGAAAGATGCCAAGCCCTGCTTCAGGTAACACATCTGCAGAATCTCTCAAAAGCTGACAATGAGTTATAAGTTTTAATGTTATGGGAAGCAGGGGTGGGTGGGTGAGTTACTAAATTCATGTGAAGTAATAATATTAACTGTGTGTAAATAATCTAACTGGTTTTAGTTGAATTTAAATGTGATTGAATTACATTTTATTTTTGACCTGGTCCTGCCTACTTTTGGTTTCTGGTAATGCTCAAAGGGCAAGTTGGCCCAGTGAAGGTGGGGCACCCTTGAGGTAAAAAACTGGGAAATTCCTAGTTCTATCCAAGGGTTTGTATTCACAAAAGTAGAGCTAAGATGGAGTTGGGGGATATGAGTTGAGCACACAATCCCTATCTTCATTTTCTCTGAATTAATAGCTTCATGTAGAAATGTTTTCATGTTTATCATGAAGATCATGAAAGGGGACTGAAAGCTCATCGATTCCCCATGTTCTAGGACTGGGCATGCTGAAGAAAGGGCATCTGTGATTATGCCAGATATGATCACCATGGTGCCACACTGATGTTGTATGTCAATAGAGAGGAAAAGGCTCCCCAAATCAATGGGGTTTCTGCTTTCCTCTGGTCCCTGCGTCCAGCTCACCACTTTACTTTTAAATAATTGTATCACATTCTGACAGACGTGATGGCACTTTTCAAACTAAACTGATATCTAATTTTGTCTGTTTTTAGATTCAAGGTAGGGAGAATCTCACAAAAGCCAAGTCAGACCCTTTTTCAATTCGAAGGTTGCAGATTGAGATTGCTGTCACTTCCTTACTCTGGCAGCTTAATTATTGGCATTATAAATCTCCTATAACTTTTATCCAAACATTAGGCTCATGTGATAGACTACTTCCCTTTAACAGATTTAGGTGAGATATTTGGTAAGTCAACAAGGCCTATGGTTTTAAGGGGCAGGTTACCATTTCTAAGGTTCTCAGTTAAGTAAAAATAACAAAACTCCAAACTTTTACAGTGTTTTTAACTTAAAAACAGTTGAATGCAAAATAGCTTAATGGAAAATTGGTAAGAAAAAATGTGTTTCTAGTCAGTTGTGTGATTTTTATTCTCTGTGAGAATATTTTGGAATAATTAGGTGCTTGCAATATGCACCTATTAGTTCTCCTTCACTTCATGGCTATTTTTTTTAAATGAGGATCTTTCATGAGTTGAACACTGTTTTCTGATTCTACAACAAACAGACCCTGATTTCTCTTTTTTTTTTGCAAAATATTTTTCATATAGAACTTTTCCATTCTTTTTGTACTTTATTCCAACAAAGTCTTGAGATTTGTATCAGTATGACCTTTCTTTGTTTCCAAATTCAAATAAGTAATACTGTTTTTATGTGATACCTAGAATATCCTCCATTCTATTTCTCATAATTTTATGAATTTTGCTTACAAAATTAGTAGAGAAAAAGATCCATAGAAATAGTAATATTAAGTTTCCCATAGAAATAGTAATGTTAAGATTTCCGCTTACAAAATTGCCTAGTGACAGTCTAAGGACTTCTTTAATAGTTTAATTAGTTGGCCAGGTAATTATATCTGTTAATGTACAGCTGCCTTTGTATGCAAACCTATTCTGATAGTGCCGGATAGGTGGCCTACATTAAAATTAAACATTTCATTCACTCAAGCTCTTATTATGGTATATTTTACTATGATCCCATCACCCAGTAGCCACAGGACATAAATATGGGTAGAAAACACAAAGTAGAGTTAATCAAAGGTGCACAGAAAAACAGGGACCTTGTGAATCTGGTCTTAGAGTTTGCAGTCTCTGTATGTGGTTCCATAGGGGTGCCATCATCTTCAACTGGCTTGGAGTTATGAAGAGACGATGAGTGACAAGTTTCCGGTCAAATGGCTATATCTTTTAAAGCACTGTATTCTTTAGCAAGATGATGAGGTTTAAGAACAGTACTTCATTTTTAAGGTAGTTCTTTAAAAAAGTTACATTCTTGCTGGGATTTTTTGATTAGAAGACCTACTTCTAATCAATCATGTGTTAGGAATCCTTATTATCCCTGTTCAGACACAGCATGTTTTCCTACGCCAGCCCCATCTGATATAAATTGGGAAAATCTGCTAAATGCAATTAGGCAATTCTAGTGAGTGGAAGGTCTGAGCATGCAAAATTTGACAAGCTTTCACCCTCAAATCTTTCCAAGTAGGTCACTTCCAATGAATGCAATGGAGAGCTGATGTCCTGCTGGCAGCAGGACCATGTTTACAAGGAAAATCGCAGTTGGATGCTGGATCCAGACTGGCAAAATCTCTTGGGAGGAAGGACAGATCGTTGAGATAACCCATGTGACTCTGGAGAGCCGGTCCTCATGAGTAGACCACAGAAACTGTTGTTTTGTGATCAGCTTATTAGCTGAGTGGCTAGGAGTTGGGATTACATCAAGCTCATGCTTGTAACGCAGTCTTTTAAAGACATAAAGCTCAATCAAGCCTCGCTTCTTAATCACTTTTTGGCTTATTATTATTTTATTGTACTGGAAATATTAAGACCCTTCAGATAAGCAAAGTTTTACTGTATTCATTGGGTGAGTTGTCTTTTCCTTGGAGAATGATATTTTAAATGTGATTTTAAAAGCTCTGGGAAATACACACACACACATACACACACACACACAGCAAAAGGTGCTTAGAATATAGATTTTGGAAAGTTAGCAACAGATTAAGGCTCTAAATGGATTTGGAATTATAGTTCTTCCCATGGGAAATGGCGATTGTTTGGGTTCTTGTAAGAAGAAAAATGATAATGGAACCTTGAAGACTGGACACTGGAGGGAACTAGATGACAATAAATTCATTTTGTTAACAAAGAAATAAGAATGGAGCAAACAACTTTAATGGACATTTTTGAAAATTAGTCTTTAAAATTAACTGATATGATAAACAGATTGTATGTCAATGAAGTTACAGAAGAAGATCAAGCTACAATGGATAAGTCTGAAATTAATCTGAATGTGGATTTAATTGTGCCAAGAAATGAGAAGGATATGGAGAAAGATGCACTGGATTTTCAAATGAAACCGATGGATATTTTATTGCTTAAAGGAGATGTTCAATTACTAAACCAGAAAAGTAATTCGGATAACTTTTTATTGCTCGATTTACAAAAGAGGTCTGTAAAAGTCTTGAAGGACTTGAGAAGTGATTAAAAAAAAATCAGACTTCATTTATTGGATGTACAAAAGAGGTCTGTTGAAATTTTGAAAGACTTTTGGGTCAAAGAGAAGATAGGCAGAAAACAAGCTCTGAGACTATGTTGGAAGGGGTTAAAAATTAAGATTGTTAAAAATTCAGGGAAGGAATACAGGGTTGGCTTATTCAATCAAGGTTAAAATAGAAAATTAGTTATATCTGGTTTCTTTTACTGAACTTTTGCTGATAAGGAATGAACAATGAGGCTTTTGGACTTTGTTTTTTAGTTAAGAGATGAGTTATGGGGTGAAGATACTAGATGTTGTATTAAGAGATAGTGATAAACTATTAAAATTGTTTCTACTTCTGGGATGAAGGGGGAAGTTACTTCTTTTTTTTCTTTTCTCCTTTTTTCTACACTTTTTTCTTTCTTTCTTTCTTTCTTTCTTTCTTTCTTTCTTTCTTTCTTTCTTTCTTTCTTTCTTTCTTTCTTTCTTTCTGTATTTTTCCTTGTGTATTCATATATTTTTTTTGTAGTTTGTATTAGTTTTTATTCTTTCTATTTGTAACTCTTCATAAAATTATTTGAAGACAAATCTTTCCAAGTAGACTGGCAATATGGAAACATGGCTGACAGGCCCCCTAAGTTCTCCACATAATCAGAGAATATTCATTGTTTTTTTAAATGGTTGGTCTACCCTGGAGAACTGGAGAGAAGATGGGGGTATTAATTTACAGTGATACCTCGGGATACGAACGCCTCTGCTTGCGAATTTTTCGGGTTACGACCAGCTCTGGCCCCAAAATTTTACCTCGGTTTGCGAACTCCGCCTCGGGGTACGAGCCATTTTCTGCCCGTGCCACGTGGTCCGCGGCCATTTTCTGCCCGTGCCACGTGGTCCGCGGCCATTTTTCCGCCCGTGCCACGTGGTCCGCGGCTGTTTTTCCGGCCCTGCCGCGTGGTCCGCGGCCGTTTTCGCGCCGCGCCAGGCTGTTTTCGCGCCGCGCCGCGCCGGGCCGTTTTCGCGCCACGCCGGGCCGTTTTCACACCGCGCCGCGCTGCACCCGGCCATTTTCGCGCCGCACCACGCCGCGCCCGGCCGCTTTCCGTGTGGTCCGTGGACGCCAGAACGGATTAACGGTAATTACATTGAACCTTATGGGAAATTGCCTCGGGTTGTGACCAAATTCGGGCGGAGGGCGGAACGGATTAACCGGATTTACATTGAACCCTATGGGGAAATTTGCCTTGGGGTGCGACCAAATTCAGAGGGCGGAACGGATTAACCGGATTTACATTGAACCCTATGGGGAAATTTCCTTCGGGTTACGACCAACTCGGGATACGCCCAGAGTCACGGAACGGATTAAGTTCGTATCCCGAGGTACCACTGTATCTGGAAATATAAATGAATAAAGTCTACCTCCTGGAATCTTTCCTATTTCCTGCAGGCACCCTCACTTGCTACACTGAGACTTCTGAGTTTGTCTGCACTGGTGGTTGACATGCCAACCTCAACTGACAATATTATTGTGCTTTTTTCCCCTAGAATTTTAAACGAATATTAATAAAAAACTATTAAAACAAAATAAACTGCACCTGTATATTTTTCAACACTTCATAGGTAGTATCCCTACAGAAAATGTCTAATTGGATTAGGCTAAAATAGCAATATGGGGAAGCTGCAAAAAGCCCATTTGAAATGCTGTACATATGGATCATAATGAACATGACAGGACATATAAATTGCCCAGGGTTTTTTTTTTTTGAGACCCATATGCTCCATCCATCAGTAACTATATTAGCTTTAGCAAAATGTATTATGCAAGAATTTAGTGCTGGCAGCCTGAGTTGGCATAATATTGATTAGCATAAGGCTTATCAGAAAGTATTGCATATCCTTATTCCTTTCATCAGAAGATGACTACTTGTGTTGCCACTGGTTGAAGACAAGGACAGAAGTCTATCTCAGGAAGAAGGTTGCCCTCTGAAACTGAAACAAATCAAATGCTACCAATCTGCTATGTTCCAGGCTACTGCAAAATGCCACAGGTACAAAACATGCTTAAACCTGAACTGAATAACTCGTCCACAGGCTACACAATTAGAGATATGTATTTATCGCTAGTCTGACTTTTAAAGACCAGCTAGAAAGGTTTAGACATTTTATGTAAGGAGAACAATGATGAACTGGCATTTCAGACAGGGCAATCCAATCCACCAATAGAATGCTTCAGAAGTGGATACTCAGACATTTTCATTGTCCAGCCCTATCCTCATAATTACGTTTTAGGGGGGGGAAACCAATGCCTTCTTTAGGTTCTTTAACCTCAGCTTCTCTCCATAGGAGCATCACATAGTTTGTCACTCTCACTATTCAGTTTGAAGAATAGTGCAAAATCTATTACCTCAACAATGCAAATTATGATAATACCTCACAGAAGAAATCAGGGAGGGGCAGGAACCAGGAATATACCTTCTTCTCTCTTGGAATTGCCAAAACACCTCAAAATTTATTCTCAATAAAGACAAACAGAATTGAAAAGAGCCTAGAAGCATGGAATTCACTTCCATCTTCCAGTTCACTGTGAACTGATAGACCCTAGGAAACAATTCTATATGGTTCAATAATATCCTCTCTCCCTCCTCTGGCTATTGCTCTGGCGTTACCATACATAGAAAAGCAGAAGAAAATGCTACTTTGTGAAAGTCCAGATTTACTCAGTTCTGAGCACATCAAAAGAAATCCTATTTTGCACTGAAGGACCATAGCCTCTTTCTGAAGCATCTCACTTTTATTCTGGATTCAGCTGAAACCTACGCATATCTCTCATTTTCTCTCTACCAGGAGGCATTCTGTAATATCAATTGCCTTATATAGGTTCATTTACTTCAGTATTGTTGCAGTTTTCCAAAGTTTCAGACAGAAGTTTTGCCCACTCATAGCTCAAGATGTGAAGGATTGAACCTGGGGCACTCTGCTTGCACACAGTATGCACTTTTCCACTGAGCTACATCTCCATAACTATAATTTTGTAATGACTATACACCCAGCAACTCTGTGGCAGAGTCCAAATGCACATCTGAAGAATTCCCCTGGTAAATATTTTGAAACTATAGAATCTTGGAGTTTAAAAGGGCCATTGAGGGTTGATGTGGCATACTTATGTAAATGTTATATTGCGCCTGAATTAGAAAATAATATGTGAATTATTTAATGTTGAATCTTCTACAAGAAATAATTAACTGATCTAGAATGAGGTGAACAGTTTTTGTGTGATTACCAAGAAGAACAACAAAGTGAATCTATGGATTAAACAAATTCTTGGCCATAGGCTAACACAAATCCAATAGGAGTATTCACATCCCAAAAGGCTTTCTTAGTAATATAAATGCTTTGCAACTACATTAGGTTAGCACATAATTAGCTAGATTTGGAAGGAACATGCCTAACTAGCATTACTATTGGATGTAATCAAATTCAGTATACTAGAACAGAGAAATATAGTCACTTCTACATACAAAGTGATTGTCTAAAATGTTAGGTAGATACTGGAAGACTGAAAGACCAAAACCCTCTGAGACAATTCAGAGAAGTGAACTGAACTATGTTTTTTGGTTTTTTTGGACAAATGCCAGACAACATTATAGTTTTCTACAATTTCATTTAACATTAATAAAATAAATGGAATACGTAAGTGAAAAACTACTTGAGATGAGTTTCAAACCCATTACAGTAGGATGTTTTCCTTAAATTATTATGCTGGATCTTTGCAGAACAACAGACATTATAGGTATCCTCGCCATAGGCATTGCTATAAAATGAATAGTCATTAACTAAAAATGTGTTATACTTCCAAATGAATGAACAAAGGCAATTTCTGGACTGGCAATCTATATGAACATGATTAACACAAAAAAGAAATGGTGGCATTTTATATCTCTTGGCTACCCAGAATTATTTTGCAAATCATAATCTAATTTATGACTTGATAATAAAGCAGGCAGTTTATTTAATTTTAAGAGCCTGCCTTAGCAACTGAAACTGCATGCTCATCTAAGAAAATGTGGCAGAACTTTTTAAATTGTCATACTCATAATAACTTAGGTTATTATGCAGCCCATGTAGTGAGGAATTGCCTCTAAAACCTTCTTAACACCGCAGTTTGCTCAGAATGCTTCAGCCAGGTTAGTAATATAGAACAATTATGCAATCCTTGTCTCCTTATTGCTGTTTAACATTTTCCAGAGAGACAGATTCATTTGTCGCAACAACTCACACATACACAAACAATACAAAAAATCATGCACCATCTTTAAGATCTCAAATCTGCATAAAAGATTAAGGCTTATTTTTTCCGACACGTTGACTAGGGGAAGTGAGAGAGGAAACTTAATGTTTTATGGGAAATTAAATTCTTTTTAATGGTTAATATGCAGGTTAATTAAATTGACACCTCACCCCCACCCAATAAACTCTTTGGTTTCCTTTAGTTGGATTGTGGATCTGTTGAATGTTTGTTGGGATGATTACCACGAGTAAGCAGAATTTAGGGAAAACATTATGCCTTGTACAGATGAAGTGTTCATAATTCTATTAGGGGAAGCTCCATAAATCAATAAGTGAATGAAGATGTTTCACCTGTGCAAATATTGTCTGAACACATCCCTCCCCAACCCAAGATTGCCCTAAATGAAAACTGGGTGCAGGAACCCTGACTTGTAAATCTATCACAGTATATAGGACAGAATAAAGTCTTCACATATTATGTGAAACAGAATGGATGATCTTGTTATTATATTTCAATTTCTTTAAGTTTTGAAGCGTGACTAGAAATTGGAATGATCTATATTCTAAACTTAAACCGATTTTTACATTATTGAATTTGCATACTTTTTATAACTGCAGTATTTTATCAATGCAGCATGAATAAAGTGGTTAAACTTTATTATAAGCCTCAAGGTATTGTTTCTGGAAATACTATCTACATTTGGTAGGCATCCCAATCAGGCCAGCAATCATAATATGGAAGCAAAGAGTGAGAATTTTCTGTATATCTTTGGCAATCCTTTGTTGCTATCTAGTAGGTGCCTAGAGATTTGCAATTGGCCTTCTCTTTTTTTACGTTGACTAATAACTAGAAATATGACAGAAATACATAGAATTCTCTGACACAAAGATTATTCTGTCACACACAAAACCAGAATATAAAAGGTGGTTCCGTACAGAAAACCTCATGGATTTTTTTGATTATTACAGCTAGATCTATGATTGTTGAGGCTCATTCCATTTAGTTGGTTGTGACATATCGTTTAATGAAGTTTTCAAGTGATCTAAAAAAGGAGGATCCATGTGGAACTATGCCTTGAATCCATGGTTTATGCCTGGGTAGTACTGAAAAGTGACAGATCAGATCCGGTATGAGTATTGCTTACTCTGTGCTCATGAATTTCTGATTTGTGGGTGCTTTAGTTAGATCTCGTGGAAAAATCAAGAGAATCCATGAGGAGACTTTCTTTGGATTCATCTTTGCATTATGGTGGTATTAAAAAGCTTCAGATCTGTGATTGTAATGATAATTCTCTGCAGCCCAATCAGAATTATGAGCTTACAACGATTTTAGATGGTTGTTATATTATCAAGATCATGGATCCAACTTTTATCAAAATCCCTAAAATCCATATAATTACCTTTCTCTCAGAAATACAAAATGTCTCACACAAAGTCCATTCTTGATTTATCCCTTCATGTTACTCATTCCCTCATATACATACACAGATTGCCATACATACACATGATTAATCACACACACACACACACACACAATCTGTATCTATATCTATCTATCTATCTGTGCAAACCATGATCATCATCAAAATGTGCTTTGGCAATAGTTTTGTTTTTGAATTTATATTCTCCAATATATGTCTGAGAGCCAGTTGGGTGTAGTCCTTAAGGCACTAGGCTAGAAAGTGGCATCTCTCTCTCTCTCTCTCTCTCTCTCCAGAAGTAAGTCCCATTACCTTCAATGATTCTTTCTTCCAAGTAAATATGTTACACATTGCTGGTTTCTCAGACTTTATTGATTTATGTATTATTTTTATTTATTTACTGGGGCTTATATGGTGCCCCAATCCAACAGGACTTATCCAATCCAACAGAGCTTATCAAGGATCAAAAGCAGAATCTATTCTTTTCTCCCTTCACATCATGCTGAGAGATTGGCTAAAAACAGGATTAAAAAAAATAAAGTAGAAGCTGAGAGTAGAGAGGCCGTGGGTCACTGGGTAGGTACATTATACAAAAAAGGAAAGTTGGCATTTATCAGCACTTCCCCTGTAAATGGATAGCTGAAGGCAATCAGGTCCATTTTCAACATTTTTTATGCAAGTCTGGACAAGCAATCCTTCATACTATAGCTGAAGGTAGTTTCAACCTTTCTCTTATTTTTCTATATCAGTTTTCCCCATTAAAGTTTTATCAATAAGATCAATTTAAAAGGGGTTGGCTAAAGAATAGTTCAGAGGTGAAGCCTTTGCATTAAAAGATTTTGCCTTAAAAATGGTTTGGTTATAAATACTTTGAAACACATTTTCCCAGTAAAACTAATTTCTTCTCTCCTCTTCCTTCCAATGGTTTCCAGCTTGGTACTAATATAATTCACTCTGTACCTTACCTTGAACTTACAGCTTATTTTGGCTAGCAAATGTTCAGCCCCAACTGGAGGAGGACAGCTGTGTTAGTCTGTAGTGGCAAAAAATCAGGAGTCCAGTAGCACCTTTTCCGACTAACAAATTTTATCAAAAGGCACGAGCTTTTGTGAACTGTAACATTCTTCTTGCTAGCTGTGACATTCAGTGCTCTCTAAATTAACCCAAACAACTCACAATTGAGAAATCAGAATGTCCGCTGCCTGTGCTAACAGAAAAACAAGAGTCTATGGAGAGGGAAAAAGGGATAGCAGTGGGCCTGAAGCAGGAAAAAAGAGGGCAGAGAAGAAAAGGCTTCAGAGAATGAGGCACAAGGTGGGAAGGTTTGAAAATGCTAGCAGTGGTACAAAGGAAGAGTATAATGAGAAGGACTTAGGAGAAAAAGAAATGGGGGGGAGACACAAAGAGATTAATGAGCCCCAAGAGGAAAAACAAAGGGGCAGCAGCAAAGGAAGATGAGAAAGGAAGTCTTTACAAAGGAGTGCTTGAAGTGGCGTCATGAAAAACAAACTACAATCAGTTGAGGCAGCTGGAAGGGACAGCACTTATGGTGGTGAGGGGGCCTTGGAAAGAGATGGGGGTTCAGGCTGCAAGGGGGCAAAAATTAAAGGAAGCAGCAGCAGCAGAAATCAAGAGATGTTGAAAAGGAAAAGGGGAAAGACAGAGAGGTGAAGACAGCAGCTTGTTCTGAGGAGGAAGAAAAGAAGGCAGGATTGTTAAACTGTCACTGGGATTTGGTCTTAGCTTATAGTGAAACGGGACAGCCAGGAAGCCAGTGGCACCAGGAGCAACATCACCAAACACAGTTCCTTCCCTTTCCCCCAAACACCAGCCCTCTTCTTCTGTGTGTAAGCGGACAGCTGTCTCAGTGCAGGCCCACAAGATGGAGCTGCCAAACGTGAGGCAGATTTCTTTCTACCCAACAGGTGCTACTAATAGTGCCCATCCTTCACATCAGTTAAAATGAAGAGTTTGTGCTGCAATCATCACTATGTTCTTGAGGATTTATTCTGATTTTACCAAACTGAGGGGACAGAATGTCCCCTCTCCTCTTAATTTTGAAAGACTACATTCACTGGCCAGAAGTAACAGGACAGGATTGTTTCTCTTGTCAAGACAGTATCATCTTCGCATGTGGCATGCTGCTGAATTTTTAAAGTGCTGAATCTTGCCCAGATTTTTAAGCAATCTATTCCCAATTTAGGACACTTCTGAGAGTAACTCTCTACATCATGTAGATCAAATCTAACAAAACTCAATGTATAATTTTAACTCTGTGAACCAGGGAATGTCACTCCTAATGGTGGTTTGTTGAATATCTTGCCTGGCTTTTAAAGATACAGGGTTTTCCATACACTTCTATCCAGGAGAATCTCAGTTCATTGGTTTTGAAATGCAGTGGTGAACGTCATGCCACGTCTGGCCTGGAAATAACTTCCAGCTTTGCAAATGACCTCCAAAACGTAGCTACTGTGTCCAAAGCCACCTGAGTTTAAGAGCTGTATCTGAACATGCAGCCAGTTGTAGGAGAATCAGGGATTTAAAGGGGGGAAAAGGTTACAATGTGCGTGTGGCGTGTTTTTAAAGACTGCATATGCTCTATTCTGGGATGTACGTCCAGGAGGGAGGAGGATTTAGATGGGAAGAGTCGGCCACATTCTGGGTGGCTGTGCAGCTGCGTCTCCCATTGGGATGCACAGGGAGATTTTTCTGGAATTTCCTTCTGCACTCCCCCAGCCTGATCTGGCAGATTTTTTTGAATCTGATTTTTCCTCTGTTGGCATCTCCTGTCCTGTCCTGTCCTGTCCTGTTCTGTTCCTGGAGAGCCATCCTGCTGACAGAAAGATGGAGAGGCAGGCAAAGTCTCATGTCCGTTTATATAATTTCCTTCCATTATTCCAGTGGAATGGAAAGAATAAAGATGATAAAACATCATTTGGAAACAAGGATGAGGATGAGGGGTGTGTGTCTCTAGAATTTTTTAATCATGTTCATTTCCAGCATTTCCAGCTGACTCTAGAAGCTAACAGTGACAGCCATATAGAGTTTTGGGAGACAATTTTCTGCCCTTGTTTTTCAGATAGGAAGGTTGCATAAGGTAGCAGTGGAGACAGATTTGTTGTGCATCAAGCAACTGCATATTTGCTTAATTGATGGTTTTTCTGAGAAGAACAGGCTGTTGAGTCAGCAGGGGTGACCTACTTCCTGGACAACTGTACTGCAACATCCCATATATCTCCCTTCTCCTAGACCTGAAAGGTCATACAGGTATTCCTCTCCCATCCTTTGATTGTCAGGCTACAGTGCTCGGCAGCTTCACCGGGCACTGGCCCCTGCTGTGTATAATGAATGAGAGAGGCTAAAGGAAAATTCATGCAGCGAGGTCAGGAATAAGAGAAAAACAGACAAAGTAAGGAGTCAAGTAATTTCAAGTCCTACAAGAAAAAGCAAAACAACAGGGAAGGAAGCAATTTAGCAATCTTTACATTTACAACAAAGCTAATTTCCCCCACTCTAAAGATTTGCACTAAGGCTTTTTCCTGGCATTAAGGTGTATGCCTATCTCAGGACTGGTTTCATCAGGAATGTTTCCTTTTTCAGTAGGTGAACCTGAGCTAATCTAGATTTTCCAGACAATTTATTGAATGGATAAAGCATGAAAACATGTCTCTTTCCTTAAAAAAAACCAAGGCAGTTAGAGGAAGTCATATTTGATTATTTAAATCAATAGATATATATGAAAGACAGAATAAGCATCTTATCAGGGAGATTTACAGACTGTAGCCCCTTATACACTGAAAGAACAGATGGAGGGTTGTGGGTTCATGTTGGCACCTGGTCTAATCTTTCTACTCTTTTTGAATTCTCCAGGATAATCCCCATGAATTCTGTCTTGCAAAGACATTGTCTACAGAAACACAGCGCAGCTTTGTATAAGTTGGTGGGGTATGGTTAGCATCCATGTCAATAACAACAGAAAGGGAGAGTGGATACAAATGGCACAACCACTTAGGCATGCCTTCAATGCATGAGGGAGATCATAGCAAATCTCCCTCATTATCCAGGGCAGAGAGTTCCCATGGTCTCCACCTCTTCCTGCTATGCGTACTGAACATAGAGAAGAAATGCAATGGAAAAGGAGAAGCTTCTTATCTCCTTTAGGGGAAGCGGTCTACTGTGTAATACCAAAACAACATTACATTTCTTTGCTGAGTCCTGGTCCATTATCACCTACTAATGCAGGGTTCACTATATTTCCTCAAGTAATTACCACCTCTTGATGAGCTGGTCTTATTGCTAAAGACTCCTCTGAAACTCCCAGTACACCTGCCATGCACCTGTATTGCCACTTAATAAAAAGAAGGAATACACTGCATGTTATAACTGCATTCATTTCCAAAGTGCAAATTAATTAGTAGCAGTTTACCTGATTCTTTGCCCTAGACTCAGTTGTATGCCCTGCAGAGAATGTTCAGTTTATGTGAATTGAACACACAGTAATGTTTTGATGTGCAGCTACAAACAGTTCCTTGTGAAGTACTGAACCAACAAATGCTGAATCAGCTTGCTGAAGTCACTGCAGCCACTCAGTGAATAAAATCACAGGTAATGTTGAATTATGCAAAATGAGGTAATGTTATTTAAGAAGAAAAGCCCTACTGGAAATGGGAAACTGGGCAAACTAACTGGTTCAGTGTTGGGCATAGGATAGAAGTCAAAGGGATTTAGAAGTAGTCCATTGTGGTGTATTGGTGCATCTGCTGCAACTTTTGGGTATGTAATTGAGGGAGATGTTCTTAGATGGGAAGGTGATCCTGGTCATATTCTGGAGAGCAGATTTGGAAAATGATGTACAATTGTGTATAGCATACCATCATATTACTTGAAGAAGTCAGGAAGGGGACAGCCCTCATTTTAAGTCAGAGCTGGACAACCTGCAGCCCCAGAGACCCACTGGGCTCCTGAACACCTTTATGTCAGCCCCAGGAATTTGGCCTGATTCTGATTCTGCAAATTTCTTCCTCTTCCATTAACCATGGTGCCATTTTTTCTATTTTGAGGTAGGAAAGCCATGAAAATTATAGTGAGCCCTGAAAGATAAGTCTTTATCCCCACACAAAACAGAACAATAACAGCAACAAACCCACAGCCTTTGCATTATAAATAACACAGCCTGGTCTGTACTGCAGACCTGGGGACCCCAGAGGACAGGTGAACTAGTGAGGTGGCTCTATTATTAACATGCCTTCACCTATTATTTTCCTTTTCTGTTTTAGTTGGGTTTTTATAGTTTTTAATGTTTTTAATAATTACTATATAATAATTTTATGTATGATTGTTTATATATTTATTGTTTCACTGGACTGCTGTATACCATCCAGAGTCACTTTGTGTGAGATGGGCAGCCATCTAAATTTGATTAATAAGTAAAATAAAATAAAATAAATAATCATCAACATCCCCAACAGAGGAGCTCCTTTTTTTTTTTTTTTAATTTAAGTGCAGTCAATCCAAATCAAAAATTTGTCCTACATTTGCCTTTTGTCCAAAACAAATAACAGCCATAGTTAGGGAGAAATGCAACCTACCTTCCTCATTAGCCTTTCTTGCTATCTGTCTATCTTCTGAAGACTATTTTTATCAGATTCATAATAAGCAGCAATATACTCTGGTTTCTTGATCATTACCTAACCTTTTCATGTCTTGATACAATCATTAAGGGGTTTTTTTCCCCCTTAAAAATCTCTTGTAAACCAGATTTAAAAAACACACTTTAATTATCATCCTAAAAGGAATATTGTTTACTGCTTTCATAGAAACTATAACTAAAAGCTATACAGAGCAAACCAACTACAACTTATGGCTGTTCAAAGCAAAGCAATGCACTGCCATATTGCTTTTACTAGTATCACAGCATGTTCAAATAAACTCTAATCATTGCCTGCTTTAGCTAAGGTTTATTGTGGACTCACAAATAATGTTAAGCTATAAACTAGCCTTCCCCAGGGTGGGAATCTCCAGGTGTTTGGAGATTGAACTCCTAGAATTCTGTAGCCAGCATGGCCATTGTTAAGAAGTCTGGGAATTGAAATCTGTATATTTAGAGACCACCAAAGTTGGGGAGGTTGCCATAAGCTACTATAAAGTAATGTCTGGGAAAACAAATAAGCCATATTATCATTTAGTATGATATGTGAATCCAGCCATAATGTGTTATTACTAGGGCACGTGGCGAGCCTTCCTAAATTAATGCTGAGAAAACCCTAAAGAAATGGCATTTTCTGGCAAAATTTGAATGTAATGTATAATGTGTTCTTTTGCTGCTAGATTCATCCAAACTTTGTATTTTCATGTTTCTACTGAACTAAAAGTAATATCAAACTGATAAAAAGTTAGGCAGCGTTAGCAGTGTTAGCATACAGAGTACATCTACCAAGGATTTAATTTTTTCTCATTTATATTTGAAACAAGTCAGAAAGAAATCTACTGCAACGATACTGTATGTATAACTTGTAGTAATAATGAAGTCAGATTTTCTTTTCTTTTTTCTCTTCAAAGAAATGATATCTACCATGATAATTAAGTTACCATTGAGATTGATTTATCTGCTATAGAGTTGGTTGAAATATGTTATTTTTGAAGTTCACTGGTTAGAAACAAAGATAGAAAGACATGACTGGCCTCCTGTCATATGAATATGAAACACTATTTCCTCAGAAGATGGAGAGAGAAAATCACTTATTTATCCCTTGTTTTCAGGCAATTTCTCATCAATTACTTGAGTTTTGAATTTCAGCTAACATGGTATTTGCCTCTGCTGCTGCTGCTTCTTACTGTATAATATGACAGACACACTGACATTTTTTAGATAGTTAATATGCCCTCTATGGTTTTCTTAAGTCTGTTTTAATTTATTGGACATTTTATTTAGCTTAATAAATGAAAAAACAGTAGCTGTAAGCGCAATGCCTTTTAAAGTATTTTATGGCTAAAATCAAATGTAACAATCTCAGTACAGATAATAATAATTTTTTTGACATTGTGCCTGATTTCTCTCTCTTGCTCTCAACATGTAATAGAAAATGCAATGAATAAAGCAAAAGTTTTGGTCTGAAATCCTTGAGTCACTTGAGGGCACAGCTGGCTTGCTTCATTGTTATTTAGAATACTGGTATTTCTAAAGTTAACTTAAAACTATCTTGTCAATTAATGTTAAGGAAAGATTTGCCTACATTTTCAATCAAACATTGAAACTTAGTAGCTAATATTTTTTTCTGCACCAGCATTTGGTCCTGCACCTAATCACCAGTCACTTAGAAGGATCATCACAAGAAACAAAAAGTAACAGAATTTAGCGGTTAAGGCACCACGCTAGAAACCAGGAGACTGTGAGTTCTAGTTCTGCCTTAGGCATGAAAGCTGGCTGGGTGACTTTGGGCCAGTCTCTCAGCCCGGCTGTGGCAATTGGCTCAGGCGACAAGCCAGTCAGTCAATTCATGTCGCAACCAATGGATCAACTTTCAGTTGATCCAAAAAAAAAAAAAGTGGATCCTGCACGTGTGAGAAAAACGCCAGAAAGGAAAAAAAAAAGGGATAGAGAGAGAAGCATGTACTCTTATCACATCCATAGATAAATAGTAGGGAATCCTGTGTTTAAGATGACCCAGGGCCAACAAGGGAGAGAAGGGTCAGAAGAACATTTACAGGACTGCTGTGAGGATTACTTGAAGCATCCAAAGGATAAAGTCACTCAGATCTACTCTGAGGCAGCGTCCAGCTGTGCAGGTCTTATGGAGCTGACAGAGGAAGAGTTATCTGGGAAGAGTTTGAGCATGTTAGCCCTGAGGAAGTGGACAGGATTCCAGAGCTATCAGTGCAGCCACCTATGTATTATATCCAGGCCCCTCCTCACTGGTCAACGCTTCCTGGGGGACAATGTGTGGCTGGGTCCAGGTGGTGGTTAATTCATCTTTGAGCAAGGGTGGTGGTATTCCTGCACTTATAGTGGCCTGTCACTCTTTAAGAAGCCATTGTTAATGTTATCACCTCACAGTATTTGGACAATTTTCATCCCACATTGTTAATGTTAAAATCTTACAGTATTAGACAATTTTCATCCCACCGAAGGTTCTGGAGGAAGCAGATTGTCTAGACCTTTTTCAGTCAGGTTTCATATCTCGGATACGGCACGGAACATAGTTGCAGATGATCTCTGGTGGATCAGAATGGTGGTGCGACATCTATCTTGGCCCTCCTTGGCCCCACAGCAGTCTTTGATATATCAATCATGGTATCCTCCTAGATTGGTTGGAAGCAGGGGCATGGTGTTGCAGTGGTTTTCCCTCTTCTTCCAGGGCCAGTTCCAGTCTGTGTTGGTGGGGAGCTGGAGAGGTCTAGTCCTAAGTCCCTGCTTTACAGGTTTTCTCTGGACTATACTCTCTCCCTGTTTCTATTTAACGCCTGAATGAAGCCACTGGACAAGGGGGTTAGGTATAATCAGCTATACATCTCGATCTCTGGCCAGCCAAATGACACCAACAATGTTCTTTCTCAGTACATTGTTCTCACTGTTCTTTCTTTCTTGGGGGCCTGACAGGGAAGAACGGACTTAAGCTCAGCTCATGCACGGGGTTTGGTTGAGGGGTTAAGGGCATCCCAGATCTGGCAACTGTCCATCATTAGTTCTGGAGGGGATAGCACTCCCCCCCAAATGGAACTAGTGCACAATTTGAGGGTCTTCTGGGACTCTCGCCTCCTGTTTGAAGGGTAGGTGGCAGCTGTGGCCAGGAGGGCCTTTTTATAAATGCATCTTGTGTGCCACCTGTGCCCATTCCTGGATCAGGTGGTCTTGCTAATGCTCACTCATGCCTCAATCACTTCCAATTTGTATTATTGCATCATGCTCTACATGGTCTCCTTGAACACTAATTGGAAGCTGCAAATGGTCGGAGCTATGAGTGCGCCTCAGTGGGTCCATGTAACACCACTACTTTGCAAACTGCATTGGCTCCCAGTAGGCCTTTCACTTCCTCCTTCTTATACTCCAGGGAATCAGGATGGAGTATGTTTGAGTATCTTTGTCATACTCCCCTGGGCTTAACATACACTTCTTCTGTGCCTGCTGTTGTTCTAACAGCTTCTGGCTGCCTTCTCCAAGGTCACCTCCATGGCTTCCTACAAGTAAATGGCTGCTTGAAGATGCAGTGGAGGTCACAAATGAGTCACTTTTGTGGCCATCATCACCACACAATAGGTCCCAGAGTAAAACTTACACAATTTATTCTTTACCCACCTCCTAGCCTGTTTTTTAACCTGAAGCTCCACTAAACCCAGGGACAGTGCCAACTCCACAGTGCTAAAGATGACATTTAATTGAAAATGTTGTTAATTGCCTATTCTGTTTCCCCATTTCATTAGTCAAGAAGTGCTTCAGCAGATTTTCTAGCTCTGACTTTTGGAATGATGGCCATACATCCAGGACTTTGGAGGCCATGAACTACAACCTGGCCCTCCTAAAACAATCTTATTATGAATGTTAAGGCCCTCAAGACTGTCATTTTGGAGTCATCCAACATTTTATTTGATACAATGTCAATCCACTTAGTCAAGAAGGCTTTGGGCAGTAGGATGGGTGGTAGACCAACAGTATCCCAATCTAGTCATTGGCCCAATGCCAGTTAAAAGCCTCAGAATCTAAACCAGTTCAGCAAGGTTTTTTGCAAGAAGATATTTTTATGGAACATAACAACTTCCCCTCTCTAACCCCCAGATTGAGTCAGTGCTGCCCTGTGACACCAGGTAAGCACAGCTGAGACAGAACCATCTCATCCACTCAAATCTCAGTAATACATGACAGATTTCATATATTAATCCACATCAAGTCATAGATGAATGAGGTCTTATTGTGAATTAATCTGGCATTTAGCAGTATTAGTATGAGGGAAGTGGAGATCAGAAGCCATGCTACCAGGTACTTGATGAGGAGACAACAGACCAGAGATAATATAGCTGTTATCAGAACAGGGATAAAACTAAGCACCTCTTTCACCCTTTGAAATCATTCAGCCACATCTATGTATGTATAAAAGTCTTAGCTTTCCTTTTCTTGCAGCTCTCAGCCTCATCTGTGGAAGGTAGCTGGTTGTTTGTAAACTCTGCATTCCTGCTGTCTCATGTCCAGGCAATTCCTTCCTATCAAGCTGAGATTCTCCTGCCCTGAAAGCAACTCTCTTTGGGGCTGGTCCTTGGAGGATGCCACTAGTGGGGCACTGTCAAATATTTCCAGGGCAAGCTCTCAGTTTGTTCAAACCTTGCGTATAATGAGGCCTTTATCTCACAATGCACACATATTGCATATAGGCAATACAGAGATAAAGATGTCATAACAGATTCTTACTGATAGCTAACCAAGAGGTTAGCTCCTTTACTTTATTTTAAAGGGCATCTTAAAGGTTGAATTCTGATTAGATAGTCTTTGTTCCACAAAATCTTATATCCCAATAATATATTAGTCTTTGTCACAATATATTTTTCCATTCTTACGGTTTAAATATTTATTTATTTGATTTGCACAGCACCCAACTCCCAGTGATTCTGGGTGGTTCAGAAAGTAAAAACCCAGAAAGATAACAATCAAACAATACAACAATGAAGAGAAAGGAACAAAAGATGGGAAAAAATGGGCAACATACCCACTTTACTCAGAAGGGGCTGCAACTACCCCAGGCTAAGGCCTGGGTGAAGAACCAAGTCTTCAAGGCCCTCTGAAATACCAGTAGGGTGGGAGCCACCTGGAAGCTCATTTCAGAGGGCAGACACTGCTATAGAGAAGGTGCACTTCCAGGGTCCCAGTAGATGGCATTGTTTAATCGAAGGAATCTGGAGTGTACTAACCCCACTGGATTGAATCAGCCAGGAAGATACTATGGGAGATAGGCAGTCCCTGAAGTAATCAGGCCGTATGCCATGAAGGACTTACAGATAATGACCAGCAGATTATAAGTGAAATTACATTGACATTATTTTCTTTTAGTGAATGGCATAAAAACTGGCTTTTTTTTTTTTGCCTTACAATAAAAAGACAGCCAACTTCAAAAATATTATATGCCCCACTTAAAGAGAGACATAGAAGTGGAAATAAAATAATATATACACTCTAGACATATATTACAGCTTCTCTACTACTGATTTAAAAAAAAAAAAAAACAACCCTAAATCAGTCCTAGATTCAAAACCAGGAGGTTTTATTAACAAAAAAAGCCCTTAAGGGATACAGGAAACTATAATGGTAATAAAATAAAACCAATATCATTAAACATGTAAATATCCCTTCAGTTTAAAAAAAGCAATATCTCATTTAGTTTCTCCTAGAGAACTAGTACTAAAATCAGCGTAAATAAGTGTTGCATATACAGCAGTCTAAATACAATTTATTGTCGAAGGTAAAGGAAAAGATGGTGCCCTCTCCTGCATTCCGTATGCTGTACATGAGCTGACTGTAATCAGTTGAACCTTATTTCAGTATTGGCTGGCTAACATCCTACAGTTCTGCTAAAGTTCCCTCTTACCATGGGTAGTGTTCATAACACTGTAGCAGGTCTCAGAACAGCCACTAGACATGGATATCTTCTGGTGGCCCTCCTTTGTCATAATCTGTTTGACCATTTGGGGAAGGTTCCATTGGAATCCTAGTTTCATAGCTCTTGGAACTTTTGTAGAAATGAGATGTAGAAGAACTATAAAACAGATATCAAAGTGTCTTGTGGCTGAATTTGTCTCCCCCTGTCTCTTTACTCATAACAATGGTGTGTTACAGATTTCAATAAGGCAAACGATGGTATTTTTGTGCGGACGGAATAAATCAACACCAAAAGTTTTTATCTGGTACCTTTGTAGGCTTCCTGTTCCTGTAGAAATAAGAATCCCAATGCTAATTGCTTTGTTTCTTAAACATAAACTGTGATATTTCTAACCCCCTTTGAGTACAGTTCCACTGGATTTTGTGTTGCGCTCGTGTGCTGCACTTTTAGGTGTCAGTATCACCATCTGTTTGTTTGGTAACTGTACTTGTCATTTGGCTAACACAGATTCAGGCTTTAACTGGAACACAAGCCTAAGCCTACTGTATGCATGTTCTTGTGAGATTTGGAAAGTTAGCTGGACAGAATGGGTTTGGTTTTGCATTTTAATATCAAGAAATCCAATTCACATTTCCCAATTTCCCTCCCTCCCTTATTATGAAAGAATGTAGTTAATTATCTTAATTCAACTTCATCCAGTAATGGCAGTTTAACAAAATAGCAGTGAATTTTTAATGTTGAGCTTCCCTTATAAGAACTGTCATTCTTCCAGTAGTTTGCTTTCCATTTAAAGCTGGAATATTAAAAAGCAAACCAAATGAATTTCTTCTCATCCTTACAACAAGGATGTACAACAATGGCAGGGATATTAGCAGTAATTATGTCCTCTCTTAAACCAATTCTAACAGGATTTCCATAGAATTTATCTCACACATGGCATCACAAATGTGTGTTCTAAATAAAGTAAGTAGACATATGCCTGCTTACTGAATGCTACATAAAAGGTTTGCTTTGACTAAGCAAAATCTGCAATTCTGCATTTCTACTTCTATTTTTCCTTTTAAGAAAGAGAAAATAAACAAATAATGCATTGGTATTGATAAGAGCCATTTTCATAAGGTGATTTGTATGCCAAAGCAGCGAAAGTAACTTTCTCCATCCTTTGTTAATATACTGTCTCTGGCTTAAGTATGCAGTGCATGAAAGTACACAGAAAGCCTTTTATCCTTCAAAGGGGTGGGGGAGAGTCAAAATGAAAAATGAGTGTTTTGAACAAATCTTCAGCAGTCAATTTGTTAAGCAACCATGCAAATTTCTTGTGTTTGAAGCAAAGAGGTTTGTATATGCCACAAAAGCCACCCATGGATTAATTATTTGATATTACCCTGTGTGAATGTGAATATGCTAAATGAATGAAACAGAGTTTTATCTCAGCAGTTGGCCAGACAAGAAGCTTGTTGAGCCTATTTACTACTGCAAATGAACACCGAGTTATAGACTAATCTATCAAGTTGCTTGTGCTCTTTCCCATACACCAATTTAACCTCTTCCAAGCTGAAACCTGGGTGATAAGCCAAACAAGAAGAAATGTTTGTGGTAGAATCACAAAGCAACACACACCATTTTTTTCTGAGGTGAACTGCATGCATTACACATGTATCTCTGAATGGAATACAAATAAAAAATCCAGCCAACGTAAATAAATCTGTTCCGTGCTGTACTTCCAGGCTGTAATTCTTCAGCATTGTTCACAAACAATGCACAGTATCAAAGATCAATATCATAATGTCTTGGGGACAAATTCTCATCTTCGTTTTATAAAGGGTATAACTTTATAAAATCTTTCAACTTGGTACTAATTTCAGAGATTAAGTAGCTGACCTTACAGTGTTAGATGTAAAACTAAAGGTTTCATGATGCTTATGTTCCGAAGAAGCTTCATTTTAATTTGATAAAGTTCCATAAACATATGTGAAAGGAAATACAATGCATAAAAACTGAATTAAGTTGGTAAAAACTCCCTTATTACCTAGATGTGTCAGTGTAATTTGCACAGTGAAAAGGTGAGGTTTTTAAAAGGCAAGCATGCTAAGCGGTGCTGTTATCAATGATCATTTTTAATAATCTATACCATAAATATTGTATTAACATTATCAATGGTTCAGATTGGATTTGAAGTATTACTGTAGAGGGCACATTCAGTCGGGTTGGATTTTCAAAACCAATCCTGTCAATGATTGCTTTTTTTACAAATTTCTCCTTGTCCCTTTTGTATACCAATTGGTTTAACAGATAATAGATAAAGGAATATGACAGAGCGGTGGTTCAGCTCATTCAGCTGTGGCTTTTGAAGTCTCTTGCTCCTTTTCTGCCTAGATCTGTGCCTGTTACCTTCGCCTCCAGAGGTAGAGCTGACTGGGTGGTTTTGTTTTTGCACATTCAGAGTGCTAGCACATGTTGGCTCAGAGCCCGGAGATGTAATTTGAAAATGCTGAGCCGTACTTCTGCAGCGACTGAGTCAGAAAGACTAAGTTTCAGGATCAGTTCCCAGTTTAAGAATGATCTGACCATCTGGCTGTTTTTAATACCCCTTTTTGTTAGCAGGAAGGCTTTCCTGCTGGGAAGCAACAGAATGAAAGTAGATTGAAAGCACTGTAGAAAATTAAAGTGGTGATTAGTCCCAACCTCCCATATTGCTCAGGCTGGTGTCAGTAATGGGCTTAGCCAGAACATGGGATCTTGGTATCATCCTGGAATAGATTGACTCATC
The DNA here is from genome assembly GCF_059951505.1 of Python bivittatus. NCBI lineage: Eukaryota > Metazoa > Chordata > Lepidosauria > Squamata > Pythonidae > Python > Python bivittatus. Next base: position 29,958,229 of record NW_028277035.1, read on the forward strand.
AGTCAGTTCACCCAATTTTAAGTTCATTCTGTCCCGTTTCTACAGCAGCTCGCAATTTCTTTTAAGCCTGGGTGAAAATTCACCTGAAAAATAATAAATATTTGCACAATTTTCTCCTAATATAGTCACATACATAAATCATGGCATTGACACGATAACCTCACTATGCACATTTCATCATTCCTTTTCCTGCTCCTTGCTCCTCCTCTGGAAGCCCATGTTTTTCTTCAACATTATGTGCTTAGAAGATTTTCTCATCCATTAATCTTTATAAGGGTAGTTGCTTGTTCCTGAATGTTTGTTGTATGCAAGTTCTTAAAACAAAAATAAATCATACAGCCATTTTTCATAATTGTGTTTTTTGACATCATGGTTTCAGTAATCATATGTCAGCTTGCGTGTTTTTGGTTATCTCCTGGTAGCTTCCAAGGTTCCCCTGTGTGGGTCATAGGTATCAGAAATAGGAAAGGGGACATATAACACATCACAAAGGAATCACCATGTGATCCTCAGCTTAGCTGCCTGGAAATCATTCTCCCTCTGCACAAAATTATATAGGATTCCATCTTAATTATGTTAACTAAGATGGTGAAGCAAAAGGAGACATTCTCTTCACTTGTGTAGAAAGACAAGGGAAAAGTTTGGATGATTTTTTTTTCCTGAAAAAGAACTTAGGCTAGCTAAATAAACAAACAAACAAACAAACAAGCAAACTCCCACTTTCTTTTATCTGCTCTTTTGGTCTCAGCAGTAAAAGCCAAGGCATCTCCAATTTTACATATATTACCCAGAGCTAAGAATCTAATATTGTTATTGTTACATTTTATTTATTATTGATTTTATATTCTACTTTTCTCTTTCTTCCAACTTTCATGGCAGCTTAATTTAAAGAAAAAAATACCAATTATGAAAGTTAAATTAATGCAAGTAAAATCCATACCTGAAATTAACAGTTAAAAGTTTGATGAAAGAGACAACCTTTTTCTATCTTCTTAAACACTGAGAGTCAAATGCTCCTTCTTAGGACATGTACTCCATAGCCTGAGAGCAGAAAAACCCCTTCCCACATACCCAAGAGTCAAACATCTAACAGTGATACCTTTCCAGTTGATAGAAAGAACCAAACAGATTTATAGGGGGAGGAGAGACAGTTTCTAATATAACCAGGCCATAAACCATTTAGGGCTTTAAAGGTAAACATCAGAACTTTAAATTGTGCTATGTAAGTAATTGGCAGCCAGTGCAAAATCTTTCAGGACACGCATTAGATGATCCCTATACTTTGCACAGGTCAGCAGGCTGGTCATTGAATTTTGCAGTAATGGCAACTTCCAGAAACTTTCCAAGGTAAACCTCATGTAAAGGGCATTGAAGAAAGACTCATATGGAATGGTAACAAAGTCACTGATTCTGCTATAAACAGGGCTTTGCTGAAGAAGCATGATGTCTGTAATACATACTTCAATGTTTTCAAAAAGGGAGAGGGGAATATCAACATCCAAACGGCTCCTGCTGAATTAGATTTATTTATTTTGTAAGAGAGGAGGATGGGTAAATAAATCTATTATTGTAAATCATTCCATTGTGGCTTAAGTACATATGCATATTTACTCATAAAACGGAATCAGTGAGAAAGAAAAGAACAGTAAACTAATACCAGAAGAAGAGTCTTCTTACCTGACTGGTCTAGCCCTGAGGTTTTAACAGTTACCAGCTAGGAGCCTCCGAGAAGCTCCCAAGAGTGCAGCTGAAGGTGGCTGTCAGTGTGCAATTCCAAGTTATAACAATCATGTAGCCCTTCTAAATAATTGGTTGCACGTTCCTTTTTAAACCAACCAGTTTATGAAGGCAATCTTGAAAACACGGATTTCCACCAACATGACTAACATCCTTCTGAGAAACAATTAATTCATTACTAATGTTTTCAATATTTGTGGCCTGACAGTCTCATCAATTAACAAAATATTTTCTCCCTGTTCAAACTGAATGCAATTCTAACATGCCTGCTTACAAAGATGAGCATACAAATGACTTCTTACAAGCTTAAATTAAGCATATCAAATAACTTAGAAGCTAAAAAGACAGTAGGATCATAAAATCTATATATATGATGAACAAACAGGCAACCACTATCTTACTCTCTAGTTCCCCAGGTAGATTCAACAACTTCAATGGAAGAAAGGGAATAGGCATGTATCCCTATCCTTCAGTTTAAGGCAGACACATAGGACATTCTTCCTCAGCCATTTTCTTGCTCTGGTTGTTACTGGTGGCTCCTATATCATGAAGAAATCTAAGGACGGAGCGAGTCTCTTCTGGAATCCATGTTGTTCCTAAGAATCCCTATTGTTTGCCCAGAAAGAAGCAGTCTGTTTCACTGTCTCAGATGTGAAAACAGAAACACAGCACCTGACCTTTTAATGCAATGTGGTATGAGAGATACTGATGTATAGGCAACAGTATTCCATGAACAAACTGGCTTAATCCCAAAGAAAGCAGTAAATTCCACGATCAAGCAAGGGATGTATGGAAGATACACTGATGTCAACTTGTACTTATTGTAGATAAAGCAAAGGCTTTGGTTTAGTGGTCAAAACAGTATATGCTTTCCTGGACTCTCATTACACCAAGCCATGCCCACGTTTCCTTTTCCCTTCTATGTTCATGGGTAGCTATAGCTCTTCACACAGTCATTGCTTCTTGAGAAATGCAAACAGACACACATAGAAGAACATGTAAATGGCAGTATACACTCTGCAATTTCTCATTAAGAAAGAGTATCAAGATATGTTATTAAATGTTAATTCACCTGCCCCCAAAACTTTCAAACAGAGGGGAACCTTCTTTATGAGTCAACAGGAAATAACAATCAACAACATGAGAATTTTATGAGGAAAGAGAATTGTGAAAAGAACTCATAGTTGAGGGTGTGGATGAGAGTAATTTGGAATTTGTAACAAAAATCTATCCTTGCACAATTAATATCCTGATTCCAAAGAATGAATTTGAGTTTATTAGAAACTATCAGACTACCTCTAGTTCAAATTTTAACAGATACAAAGAACTGATTTTGAGAAATATAAGTTTGAACAAGGGATTGCAAAACTGGTACAAAAATTACAATTTCTTAGAAAACTATCAATTGCAATGACAATGAGTAAAAGTCAAGATCAAAGCCAAAAAGATGTTATATCTGCAACTACAATCTAAATCTGTATACATATATATGTTCATGTGTATGCATGTGTGTGTATGTGTTATGTATGCATGTATGGGGGGGCGGGGGGGGGAGGAGAACATCTACTGTTATTTGAAAATTGTAAAATAGAACTTTTCCAACTGCCATATAAGTAACATTTGCTGGCAAAAAGTTCAGTTTCCTGTATTTCATCTTTTAAATTCTCTTTATCAAAAGATGCCACACTTCTACTTGCTTTTGGTTAAAATCCTTATCAAGACCCTCCTAACTGCATTTCACTTCTTGCTCATTGCTAGTAACATATCTAACCCTTCATCTTCAGTATAACACATTTCAGATCAGACATGCCATTATTGTTGCAGATGTATGTCAAACATCTGTGAAGGAAGAGGCTGGGGTGATAGATTTATCTACTCAGAGAGAAAAAACACAGTGTTGATTGGTAAAAAAAAAAAAGGTAGAATAATATTCAAAGCCAAAAGAAGATTCTCTAATAAGATCAGCAGATTAATCTTGTCAGGTCAGAAGCAAAACCAAGTCGTTTAGAATCTTCAGGCCCAACCCAGTCATTGAGGCACTTTGTAAAATACATCTCTAGATCATGAAGATGATTAATGTCATTCAAACCAGTTCAAATTTTTCAAGCTTCAAAATGGTGCCACCCTTTATTTTCCAATCCAAACGCTATTTTGTAAAGGATCACTGAATTGAAATAGCATTTTGAACTAGAACACAGCCAGTATATACACCCCTACTAGGCACCCTGATCTTGATGGATGGGATATATCATTTGCTGCCTCTCTACGTCCACCAGAACATCTCCTACAGCAGTCAAATGCAGCCTTTTCAAAATTCAAGTTAACTTTTTTTTTGTCCCTAACAAGATGCTTGTTTAATGCTTGATGGGCTACTGTTTACTTTCCAACAAAAAGTAGTGCTACCGTCTAACTTAATATTCCTATGTTGAACAATGATCACACTCTCTAATTCTAAGTGAGAATGAAAGTGGATCCAGTCCTTGGAATAAAGAAGCTCTTTTACTTCAGCTGGATACTGCTTTGATGAGCACTTCATCTGTTTGACATTTTAAAAGATAAGCACAGTTGGCTCTAACTTCTAAAAGCAAGTATTAAATGGTCTTGATTCATCCAAGGCTATGAATGCATAATAATCAATATTTTTATTTGCAGCCCAACTGAAGAAATGTAATTTAAAGTAATTTGAAGAAGGAATCATATAGGATAGAAAAAGAACAAAATCCTTTAAAAAGTGGGTTTCAATACTTCTGTTATTCTAAGTCCTCCTAGAATAGCTGATATAACAATATGCCTCATTTATAAGTGAATCCCAGCACTCTAAGTCAATTATTCTGAATGGAAAGTCATTTTCAGGAATGTTCATGTCATTCTGATTTAACTAGAAATTCAAGGTATGGTTGCTTTCTTTTGTCATTTTATGGCCACTGGGTCTTAATTTGCTTTCTATAAAGAGCAGGGCATATTTTACTTCTAATTCAGTGTTATTTCAGACACGTTTGTTGTCTTCAGTTGTAGCAACAGATTGAAAATCATAATTAGGTTGAGCATCATGGAACTGAAAATTGAATGTGGTCTTTTACTTAGTAAAGGAATCCCAGCTGCATTTCTAATTTTCCAGAATGAAGCTGATGAACACAAATGCATACTGGATTTGGGAGAATCCTGAACTAAAAAAGGTTGGAAAGGTTTAGAAAATATCCAAAACAAGGCTGAATCCCTCTGAACATTCTCTAAGCATTTCAGAGATTTGAAAGTAAAGAGAGATTCAGATGGTGGATCTCCATTTTCTCCATAATGAAGACTCATCACTGTAGATTGAATTGGAGAGAGGCCAGTGTTGGGATAGTGATATTAAGTTTGTGATAGATAGCTGCAGCTTCTAAGCAAGTCATATTTTTACTAGCTATCCTTTTTTACTTTTACATGTCAGTCACAATGCTTTGAGGATGACATCTGATAACTGATAAGCTGCCACTATTAACTGGGAGGCACCACACCCATTGTTGCCTATTCAGCAGACGGCATTCTTACATCAGCTTCTTCCCAGATCTGGGCTGCAAAAACCTAGATGACCAATAGGTATCAGTAAGGATATATCCCATACTCCAAGTCTTTGGTGCCAACTAATGGTTGACACCTGACCAATCTATTAGGTTTAGCAGTAGATCCTACGCAGGTTCAGGAGACGGCCTCTGAGAGAACAGGGCCACAATTTGAGGTCTGTGGCATCCTTGGGGTTCTCTGAGCTTGGTTCTTTTCTTGCAAATGTTTCATTACCCAGCTAGGTAACATCTTCAGTGCTAAAATGGGATGGGGTTTGCTCTCTATTTATATACTGTAGCCTGCCTTGCCAGTGCTGGTGGGGGTGGGGGGTTTGTTTTGCTCCTCTAGGGGTTCCTTGATTAGCATCTGTTTACTGCTTGATTGTGTGCCTGGTGGTAACCTTTGCTTATCTGGGTGATGATTGCTGGTGAGGTGATCTTCTGGTCTTTTGTCTCTTTTGAATAGTATGTAGATGCTGTTTATCTCTATGTGTCTGTTAATTGCTGCCTTGTCTGAATACCAAACTTCCAAGAATTCTCTTGCATTTTTGGATTTAGCTTGGTCTAAAATGCTGACAGTTTCCCAGTTAAAACTATGGTTAAGTCTGTCCATGTGTTGTGAGATTAAGGAGTTTTCATCATGTCTTCTGACTGCTGGTTGGTGCTCGTGGATGCGCTCTGCCAGTCTTCTGCTTGTCTGTCCTACATAGTGTTTGTTACAGTCCTTACACTGGGAGTTGGAGTCCACCCACCTGAAAGCTACCAAGGTTGAGCAATGCTACTTTAAAGGGTTGGTTTTTATCCTTCACGACATTGGCCAGAAAACACTGAAAAAGCATTCTCTCTCTTAAAGGGAAAGCTGATCTATACCAAAAAAGAGTTGGCAATACTTAGGCTGTTTTTCTATGTAAAATGATCAATTTCTTTTGGAAAATATATAATATCCTTCCCTTTCCTTAAAAACGTATATATTTCTACATTATTTTAATTAATGTTTGATTGTTGTGGACATTCACAATGGGCCTTGGCTTGAAGGGAAGGTTGTAAGAGATGCTTAAGATGCTCTTCTTGTACCATTTGGGATATTTTGAAATATGATATTGATAGCCAAGATTTCTTTCTAATAAGGGTAGAATCTAGCATCCCCCAAGGATAATTGTTTTAGCAATAAGATAAAGGTTTGAAATAGAGCATGTATGCACTGTTTTATCTTATCTCTCTGAAACTATTTGTTACACCTTCAGTCTTTGTTCCTCACTCACAGAATTTCCTGCATCACACAGGAACAACTTGGTGACTCTGTTCATATAACATGTAAAATGATTCCTTGTTTATGGGAATGAGTGGCGTCAAATTAGATTTAAATTAAAAAGTTACCACTGTTAGAAATGCCTTACCATCCAGGATCCTCAACTATCACTTCATAAATTAGTCTGGGAGTTGAGATAACCATTAAGTAGCTTAAAAATGATGCAACATGTTAAAAGAATAAAAAGAAAATCTGAACAAGGATGTAGTGACTGCATAACAACAGAGCCGAACTAAAACACATAAGTGAAAATAAACAAAAATAATAATAGTGAATAATAACACTGGAATCAAATAAAGCAAGATTCCTTAATATGGGTGCTATGTATTGCTGATAATCTTTAGATCCAGACTATAAGACAAAGTATCATTACAGGATGAACAATTATTGACAAACTAGTTCACAGTTTTATTTCTGATTCTTCACTGCAATATGAAAATTTGAGACCATTAAGCACCATTAAAACAAAATCAAAATTAGCTAACAGCATGTATATGTTTCTTTTTGGAGACATGTAATGGTCCATCTCATTCCCCCCCCCCCCCCCATGATATGACTGGGCATTTGCTGACATGTTATGGGTTTCATCAATCTATTTTTCTTATATAATTTAAACTATACTAAGTACATTTAAAAAAAATTACATTGGAATCAACTATAGGCAGTTTAGATCCCTGTTTTGTAAATAATAAATAAATATTGGGTTCAGAAGCATATTGGCAATCCTGACTGAATATTTGAAATAATTATTTGTCTTTCAGTACTTCTACAACGACATTATTTTTGGAAGCTTCAAAGCATTTCTGTTGAGGTTAAACCAGAGCCTATCACCATGCAATTTCTGGCAATACTAAAAGAACCACAAGATCCATTTTATTTCCAAAGCTATTTTTCTTTAGAAATACATCAGAAAAAGCCTGAACACATGCTGAGTCCCATGTCATTTGTCCTCATTTCTCAATTCTATGTGAAATCAACTTGATATCTCAATGTGTTCATTAGAAACTGGTGTACAGAAAAGAGAAAACCATTCAATAAATAGCAATTAAAAGCTGGAATTTTTCCATGCATCTGTCTTGGTTAACAGCAGGATGACTTAATGAATTTAAGATGAATTTGTTTCAGACTTGATAAGGAAAAGATGGCAGTATTCTCCCATAAATTTAGATGGAGGCAGCACCTTGCATTTCTAAAAGGGGATTTCATTGCCAGTTCAATGTTTTCTTGTTTACAGCCATGCAATATTCTTTGTATGAAGATAGCTCTTCTACAGACAGAAACACAGATAGTAGCTATAAACCAGAAAAGGGCACACTACTTTTTTTTCCATTCTGGGCCCTGTCTCAGTTCAACCCCAAGAAAAGAATACTAAGCATCACAGTTACTGTGATTTAAACCCTAATTACAGTGTTTCTGAACCTCAGCCACTTTAAGATGGGTGGACTTAACTCCCAGAATTCCCCAGCCACACTAGAAACTGCGAGACTGGGAGTCCTAGTCCCACCTTGGGTGCAACCTAGCTGGGTGACCTTGGGCCAGCCTCTCCCTCAGCCCCAGCAAGAAGAAGGCAAGGGCAAACTGCTTCTGAAATCTTGCCAAGAAAACTGCAGGGACTAGTCTAGGTAGTCACCAAGAGCCAGGACTGACTTGACGGCACCAAAAAAAAAAAAAAAAAAAAGGATAATAGCAGCTAATGCTGGAGGGGTAAGTAGCAGACTTTCACTGTGATTTTTCTTCCAACATTTCTTTCCCACTGATACCAACATGAAGGAATTAAGTGCACTAGCCTTCACAACCTGCCGTAATCCAAAGTCGTTCAACTGCAACTCTTATAATTCCCAGTCATAATGGCCACTGACAGTTGACTGGGAGGGCTGGCAAGGTTAGTTCATACATCTAGATGGCATCAGGATCGGGAAGTCTTAACCACACTAACCCAAGGTTAAATTGGTGTCAGAATTGGCAAAAATTACAATTTTCACAGCTCACTAGTCTAAATAGTTCTTAGAACTGCATAGATCATGGTGTCCTGAAGGAGCAAGGTCCATGTTGAATATGTAGATGTTCACATTACTGACATAACGGAGGATCATTACAAAAACAACAAAAGTACTTAAGAAGACAAATGGCCTTCTGTATGTGCAGCTGAATGTCAGTACAGGTTCATCCATGATTACCAGTGTGCTCCTAGTGCTACAGATGAGCCAGTGGCACACTGCCTTCTTCCTATTGTCATAACACTAGGCTAGGGTCACTCATGCCCTGGTCACCTCCAGGATAGACTACTGCAATGTGCTGTACATGGGGCTGCCCTTGAAGAGTGTTTGGAAGCTTCAGCTGGTACAAAATGTGGTGGGATGGGCAGTTATGTGTGCTTCTAGAACAGCACACGTTACACCTCTGCTCTGAGAGCTGTATTAGTTGCCAGTTTGCTTCTGGGTTCAATTCAAGGTGCTGTTTTTCACCTTTAAAGCCCTTCATGGCATGGGACTGGGTCATTTGAGGGACCACCTCCACCTAGTTGCATCTGCCCATCACATTAGGTCTGGCAGAAGAGGTAAGTTGCGGGTCCTGTCTGCTAAGAAGTTACATCTGGCAGGACCCAGGAGATGGGCCTTTTCTGCCATGGCATCTGCCCTGCGGAACATCATCCCCTACAAGTGAGCCTGGCCTCATCCCCGATATCCTTCAGGAAATCTCTTAAAACATGGTTGTGCCAACAGGCTTGGGGATCTCAAGGAGTGGTGAATTAGTGAGATGGCTTTATTACCCATAACAATAACTCTGTCTGCTACTCCATTTTTGGTAATTTTAATAGATGATTTAATTGCTGAATTTTTAAATTGTTAGTTTTTTTTATGATTGCTTTTTTATTGTATGTCACCCAGAGTCATGAGTCTCTGAGATGGGTGACTATATAAACCTGTTATATCAACAAACAAACAAACACCCTCCAAATGTGTTGAATCAGCCTTCCACAATCCAGCCCCCTCCAGATGCATTGAATGACAAGTTGTAAACCAATAAATCTTGCAATCCGCAAGTTAGGAATGATGAGCAACATATGGGTTGCAAGCAGTGTGTTAAGGAAGTTAGAATATTTTTACTAGGATTCTGGTAAGATTCTCTCTTTTACCTCTCGGTAGAAGCAATACAGGATAGTTCTAAGGATAAAATAGAAAGAGGAAGGAATCGTAGAATGCAGAACTCTGAGGGAGCTTTGGAAGAATCATATAATTGGAAAGATAGGAAGGCATCTTGGGTTCCATAGTCCAACTGCTTGCCCAGTTCAAAAAACTCACTACCAAAGCATCCTTGACAGATGAGCACCCGAGGCAGACTGCTTCATTACTGAACAGTTCCTATTATTACAAAATTCCACATTCTACAGTACCTCCTTATAATTTAAACCCATTGTTTCTTGTTCTGTTTCCAGGAACAACTCTGAAAAATTCTGTTCCATGTTCTATACAAGAGTCTTTCAGATGCGTGAAAACATCCATCAGTTTCTCCACAGCCTTCTGTTCTGCAGGCTCAACATATCCAGTGGCACCAACCATTCCTTTTTAATTTGTATTTCCATCTTGATTGCTCTCCTCTGGACACATTCCATTTTGTCAATGTCATTACTAAAGTGTGGTGTCCAGAATTGGATGCAATACTCTACGAGTGGTTTGACCAACTCAGTATAGAGAGAAATGAAGATGGTACAGAAATGTGGTAAGTAAATATACACTGTAAATGAATAGATGAATGGAGGAGAATGGTACAATAATCAGGCAAGACTCTGACAGAGATTCAGGGACCAAAGAAGCCTAGGTTAATTTAAGAAAGCTATGACAATACATGTTCTTTTGGAAAACATAATGATCAGTCATTCATTAATTTGAGAATAGCATGGCCTTACTATTCCTCTGAATAATAGTCAAGTATTTTCATAAATGAAGCAGGAGGAGGAAAATTCAATATAGTGAAGCAACACGACACAACCTAGGCTTTCCTTCATAAGATGGCATCAGAGTTTGTTTGCAATTTGTTTGCCTTCAGAAAAGCCAAAAGTCATTGCTTGAAATGGTATAGCTTTTTCATGATAGCACCCTGGTTCAAAGGTATTTTAAACTCCATGTCATTATTTAAGACATGGGCAAACGAGCAAAAAGCTCCTGTGAAAGTGAGCTGTAGCGAGGTGTAGAGGGCTGTGCTATCCCAGAATGACTGCTTCTAACATTACATCATGGACAGCAAGATATAATATTTATAAACAACTTACTGTATAGTTAGAACTGATCCCATGAGTGTTACATACTATGTCATGCTGTGCCACTGCCAATAGCCACAGAATAAATATAGCTGTAGCACAGAAGAGTGCTTGATGGGATCAGTTGCACCCACCTGATAAAGTGTTTGCTTTTGACACAAAGTGCTGAAACGCTGAAGTATTTTTTCAGCAACTAAGGCATCTCTTTGAACTAAGCCCTTGTGACAGGCTACATTCAGATAGTAGCTTTTCATGGAAAACAACATTGTTGCCAGACACTAATGGTACATAATGGAAATGTGTAAATCCCAGTGAGGCTGATGTTCTTGCTAATTCTTTTCTCATTATGAAAAAAATATCAAACCTAACTTTTACCAACTCATTCTGTTCCCCAAGGCATGATTCTATCTTGTATGGTTTATTCTGACTGCATAGAGATTAGCAAGAGCCTTCCGAGCCTGTAGCAAGAATTGAGCAAGCAGTCTAGCCTTGCTCCATTGTTAACAAGACCTATAATCCTCACATAAGCATCAGACGTGAACTGGAAGGATGATAATAGAAATGATTTTATCTTCTTTTATCATTAGTACAAGGGGAAAATTGGCACCCCAGATGAGTAAGGCAATCGTCCTGGCATTTTCAACATAACCTTATGCCCAACGCTGCTATGTTTTCAGTTTTGGTATACACAGATGAGGCCTATTCCTGCTGCAAATGACATGAAGACACCACAGTAAAAAATACACATGCTTCACATCGATTGATAATGATTAGCACATGTTAAAGAAGCACGTATCTTATTTTCTGGATGCGGCACTTCCACTGAGAAAAGCCGTGACTGAAATGTGTATATTTCATGATTCAGCTGATGTGAGGCATATATAAGATGCATATAGACCAGTTCCACCACAAAACATAAAAACCATGGAAATGGGAATGCCTCTTTCCATTTAATTATTCTGATTTTCCCAAATATTTAGACTATTATGAATAGCAGCCTTAACTGGGGGGAAAAAAATCACGTAATCCAGCTTCCCTTACCCTTTCTTTAAGAAACACCTCAAGTTGTAACTGTACATGCCTTTTTCCATTAAATGTTTTCCTCAGCTGCTTTATCTGTTTTCTGGATGGCTTTGTTTGTTGACCTTCTAACCCTGGAGGCAACATTTTGTTGTCATTATCAATTTTGTATTCACAAGAGTGCCTTCTTTTCCTTTTAGGCACCTAAAAAGATTTATTATTGTTATTAAGCACATGGGATTCTTTCAGGACAGGTGGATCACCAAAATAAATAGGTTAAGATTATGGCCTATCTCTGATGCGTTCACACCACTCTGATTAAGGGTCTTTGCATCAGCACTGAACCACTGGTATGTTCAAATAATAAATTATTTTTCAGCAGCAGCAGCAATCATCCTTAAGTGTCAATACTGAAGTCCCTCTTTTTTTTTTTTTTTAATCCTATTTATATCTTGCCTTTCAAGATAGAAGTGACAGAACAAAGTAAATACCTATAGGATCATATCCATTGATTTATATTCAGCCATGAAGCCAGCTCCTTCCATTCACGCAAGGGTGGTTATGAGAGCAAATACCTATCCCTGTGAGTGGCATTTTAAAAAAGAGCTTTCAAAATGGAGTTGTCTTACCAATGTGGACTTTCAGCAAGGAAAAAAAAAAAGCTGCGCAGAGCACTGACTCTTCTGAGCTTTTCAGGCACAAAACTGAAAGCAGAGTTTCAATATTTGAGCATGATTGCCCCCGAAGACCTTGGCAACGGGAGGATAACAATGCTTCTCCCTCAGTAAGGGTTAACATATTCCAGAAACAATGAAATCTGAAAGGCCCATGGTTTTATTGAACTATTCAAGTACAAGAAAAATGGATTTATACCTTGAGGCAGCTTACACAGGCCATGGCTGCATCTACAATGACATCTAGGGACTTGGGCACAGAAAAGATATGAATCTTCTTTGAATCATCCTTTAATACAAGAGACTATATATTGTTCCTCTTCTGCTAATGGAGTGAGGAAATATGTGCCACATTCACACCATCTCAACCTGGTACCCTCTTTTTAACGGCTTATGTCCTGCTTTATCTTTAATTTAATACTCACTAGATTGCCCTTTTATTACAACTCTTCCTTGTAGTTTTTTAAGGGCATATCCTTGAAGGACTTTTCCCCTCAAATCAGAGCATGGTAAACAGGAGGGGAAAGTGTGCACAACTGACTGTTCTCTGTGTATATGTGTGTTTGTGTATCTAAAAGAAATAATGTCAGCCCATGGGACATTATGCAGGGAGTAGATCATGATTTGTAAATCAGAATAAGAAGTACAGACATATCATCATCCTGGAAAAGAAAAAGAACGGCAGGTGTTCCCACAGGCAAAGACCATTATCAATTTGCCACTGCCCAGCTAAATAACCAGCTGCTCAGATGAATGTTCAATTACCCAAGCTCTATGGGCAATTACACTCTACTTGCATCCAGAACAATAGTCACAAATGAGCTTATAAATTTCTATGGAATTGACCTTATGTTTTCCCCCCAGGATGTTAGCCTTGTTAAAAGCCATGGGGACCAAGACATGGAGCACAAATGTTCCCTACTTTTTATATCACATGAACACTTATCTTGCAGTCAGGCTTGTGTGTGTGTATGGCAATAGGATTGACAACTAAAACTACAAGAACAATTAAATATACTGAGATTTACAGTAAGCAGCTAAGGACTCAGTTGTATGCAGAATTCAGGTGTTCATGAGAAGGTGAAACATGGTTTGTACACATATTTATTTTGTTACCAGGCAAAGAAGCTTTTTAAATGCATAGTTCCAGGGAACTAGTTAAAATATCAGCAAAAACAACTTCAACAGTACTATTTACAAAAATACAGTGTGGTCAATCTGTTTTTGTGTGTCTCTCTGCAATTTGGTCAACGCTGACATTTATCAATAACACTTTTAAGAGAGCAGTGGAAATAGTCACCTTTGACATTTCCCATTAAATTTTAAGAATCATTATATGTCCATGTCTAATGACGAATCTAATTTTTTTATTGTGCAAGTGCATGAACAACTGTCAATATATGCTATCATTATGAGTTAATAATGCTTTCTTTTTCTTTTAAACTCAGTGTTTTGGTTATACTTGCCTTCTATTGACTATGTAAACCATATTAGTGGGAAGGGAAGAAGGGAGGTTTCTAAGGCTATAAACCTGAGTATACTTACAGTATCTAACTCAGGTAAAATAATTGGAGGTTGATCCAGCAAATTTATTCAGAAGAAAAGTCTATGAAAGAATTACTCCTACATATTTATAACTGAATTCATTAAGGTAGAAATGGTGTACTTTAATCTTGGAAACGCCATACTGTACATTTCTGACAACCTATTTGTTGATTGCAGTGTCTCCAGAGAATTGCAGGGCATCCCATAAAAAAGTAAAATACAGTTGGCAAGATGGGTGGAAGATTTACAGTGAGAGATCCAAACTTGAAATAAAGAAGAATTTTTGACTGTGAGAGGCATTAAGCAGTGGAACAGCCCACCTCCTGAAGTCATGGGTGCTCCATCACTGAAGGTTTTTAAGAAAAGCTTGGAGAGCCATTTTCTGGGATTCTCTGAGGATTCCAGCACTAGAAGATCTCCAAGGTCCCTACATGATTCTATGAATACTAAATCGGACTTTTTGATGATAATGCCCAATGGGAGTAATTTGATCCTCCTCCTTTCCACCAAAACTATAACTGTTCTTTCATTTTGACTCTAGATTTACTTTAAGGAACTCAAATCCTCTGGTTTTAATTGTAATAAAATTTTATTGCTTGGATACAACTTTGCAGGGCCACCCTACCAACCCATCTTTCTGCAAAGGGCTGGGGTATTATACAACTAATTCATCTTTGACAGAAAATTGTTCAATCTCTGCAAATACCCTATTTGCATATGTCAAGAACTCTGTATCTGCAATGGTAGGTGGCTTCATATTTGTGAGATAGAATGGGAAGAGACAGAACTTAGCTAACCTCACACCCTAATGGCTTTTCGTAGGCCTTAAATACATCGTTCTACCACTGGGCCTGGTGATCTGGATGTGTGGCAGAGCCCATGCAGTGGCTGTGTTAAAGCTGTTGGTAGTTTTTGTACCTCGCCTGTTAACTGTACTTGGACAATTTTTATATTGCTTCTTGTTTTTTATATAGTTTTTACTTGTTGCTAGTCAACCAGAGTCATGAATTTGAGATGAGTAGCCATATAGATTGAAATAATAAAATAAACAAACAGAACAGAACAGAACAGAACAGAACAGAACAGAACAGAACAGAACAAAAGTTTCTCAGACTGAGTCCACTTCTTCCTTCTTTACTGATGGTGACTATAGTTATTTAATTTTATTATTCTTTAAAACTGTTCCAAGCTGCCCTAAGGAGAACTACTGTACCAAAAGATCAGAATCAAAACAAGCTGAATAAGTAAATAGTCAGTGGCAGTACAGACTGTCATGGTATAATATGCACACCCAGCTTTAATGAATGCCAGGGAACACTATACAATGGCCACATTCAAATCCAATGAGTCTTCTTAATAGAAAGAAGATTAGCAGCTCCTGGAGTGCCAACAGCAGTCAGTGACTTTGGATCCCCAGTAGGGGCTAGTGGCCATGCCACAGACTAGCAACGATGCCAATAACAAGCCAGCTCAATTAGTGAAAACCTTGGAGTCCTTTGATTTTGGTAGGTGAAGGCTGATGCTGAGGAGGGCCCTGGCAACTCTACATTGAGGGTCCAAGTCTGACTGCCAACTCTGCCTAACTGATTTATTCCATAAAATAGAAGGGAATTCATTATTGCCATGCTATTTTCAGGGAACATTCATTCTAGGAAATCATATATTTTCAACTAGCCAGACCTTTAGTCACATAATGATTAAGTACTAGCGCTGCTTATACTGTATTAGAATCAGGATTCATATTGACAGAATCCCAAGCCATTTAATTAACAGGGACAATTATATTATTTATCATCCATATGTCTGCTCATGTTTCCTTGTTCCCTCACAGTGCTTGGGAAACATAAATTCTTTCAGCAGCAGTTTGTTGTTCTGTGCTATCCTTGTTGAAATATAAAGTATTTTGTGATAGCTTGGATTTTAATGGGCAACTAGATCCTATTAATTTACCAAAAAAATAAGCTCTTGGTGTAAATGAAAACTGTGAGTCATATTATGACATTCTGTTGCTTTTTCTCCTCCACTTTTCCTCCCCCAACATGAGGGTGGGGGGCATTACACACAACCTTCTCTCTCTCTCTCTCTTACACACTCTCACACACACTCACTCACATTATATAGTCACCTAAAATTAATATGGGTTAAAAATTGCCTTTTTTCAATTCTCCTGTGGGAGCTTATACTTCAAAATTTGCTACAGCAACAATAGTTGCTACCCATTTTCAAAAATAATTCATTCTTGATAACACTTTGCTATTAAACTTTAATGGCAACTTATTTTACTCCTCCACAACCTCCTGTGGGTTAGTGGGTAAAGTTGATATGGGCTCCACACTTTTCTCTGGTTGAACAACAGTGTCATCAGTATGCTGATGATAGTCGGTTATACATCTCCAGCCTTGGTTGACCAAGTGATACCAACAAGTTTCTCTTTCAGAGTCAGGAGGCTGTGGGGGCTTAGATAGGGAAAAACAGTTTTCGGCCCAACCCCAGTAAGATTGAGGGACTGTGGGTTTTAAGTCCCCCTGATACTGGGGATCTTCCATTGTTAATTCTGGGGGGTTGGTTCTCCCCCTGGCAGAACTAGTGCACAATTTGGAGTATATAAGAGCAGGTGGCAGCTGATCAAAATGCAGATGCCATCCATGGTCAAGAGACCCTTTGCACAACTTCATCTTGTATGCCAATTATGCCCATTCCTGCATTGGTACTCCCTGCTCATAATCACATGTGCCTTAGTCAACTGCTGCTTGGATTACTGTATTAATGCATTCTCTATATGGGCTGTCTGTGAAGACCACAGAGAAGCTGCAACTGATTCAAAATGTGGCAGTGCAGGTTGTTATATGTGTGCCTTGGCACACCCATCTCAATGTTATCTGCTGTAAGAGTAATTGTGTCATTTGACACACTTTGGATTTCTCCCCACCCCCCTCCTTCTTACCCCTGTACCCCTGTGGCACTGAGGGGAGATACCAGAGCAACAGCTAGCAGGGCAGAACTTCCTCCCATTTCTGGTTTTATAGTGGAGTGTGGCTTCTGGATGCCAGTTTACAAGCTCTGCCCCTTTTGCTTCTGTGGACAAAAGCCCCATCCCTTCCACTCTGGCAGGGCTAGCTCCCCCATTTCCACTGCAGCTAGGATTAATAGCCAGGACTATCCCTGCTGTAGTTTTGATAGACATGGTTTTATTATTAATTTTAATTTGTTATAAGCCACTGAGACTCCTTGTGAGTTGGATGGCTGTATAAGTTGCAGAAATGTAATGAAATAAATAAATAAATAAATAAATAAATAGTAATCATACGATGAGTGCAACCAGCAATACTTCTTCAGTGGAAAGCAACAACTGCCAGCTAGAAATACAGCAGCCACAGATGGCTCCAAGTCAGGCAATCCCATGAATGAATATTCAGCTTGAGTAATGCTTTGAATGAGGTCTCTATCTTGTGGAATCTGAGCTAAAATGGGGGGGGAAAGTCACACTTTGATTTGCGAGGCTGTTTTTCAAGCTATCAGAACCCTTCTGTTCTGAAGCATCTGAAGTCTGAGCTTGGGTTCCAATTAAATAAGTAAGATATGTTAAAGCCAAGTTTAAGGGTTATTTGATTCAGAGACAAAAGACACATGGTAAGAAGATAGTATATCAAGATGAAATACAGAAGGATTAAATCTCCATGATCTTGTTTTGCTTTCTTTTTTTCTCCCCCTTATAGTTATTATGCATTCCAATGCATTTTGCACCTTTTCTCTTATGGTTAAGTTTTACCATTATCATCATCACAACAATAGCAACAATATTTGGATGTTTTTCCTCTGTTCCTTTTAGCAGCTTCTTTTTGTTTTCCCTTCTGTAAGTTCCTTTGTGCTGTTTGATTAAAGTACTTCATAGCCATGCAATGCTTGTAACTAATTAGGAAGCTGATCACACGCTTGTCATCGTTTTTGAAAGAGACCAAGTCCCTTTCCAACAAATGGTTACATGAGCTGGTGAGCAAAGCAAATGACAACCTTCCCCCAAGTGTTCTTCAACTCACCTCAAGCCTACAAGTTGCTTTACTGTTTTTCCCCCCAAAGAAATATCGACTCTTCAAATAGCAAGAACATGTGCTGGTCTTTTTCACTGCAGCAAAAGGTACAAAATTGGGCTTGATTTGAAATATCAATCTCTTTATTATGGCATTTGTCAGGCTGCCTGAACATAAGAGATGCACAATTCATGCATTCAAACAGAAAATGTGCTGGCTCAAATTGAAGAATTGGCTTTGGAAATACAGCATCATATGCTAGAACAGATTGGCAGATGATCATACCTTTCCACTGCTTTTTCTTTCCCATTTCATGGCTACCCAATAACAGGTTTTTCCTCTCTCCGAAGGAAGATAGTCAATTAGAGACATCTGAGCAAATCCAACTCTTCAGTTTATAAAACTGAAGAAATAACAAAATAAATAACACAGTTTATTTTTCAGTTGGACAATTTATGTTAATACAGGACAGTGATTCTCAAATGTCTTTTTCAGAATGACCTGTTTGCTCAGTATGGAAAAAGATATTGTCATTGTGCACTGTCCTTCTCAGCCATTTTGGCTTTAGTTACAAGAAAGACCAGATTCCTGGCTTGCGCAGCCTATTTTTTTTTGGGGGGGGGGGATGTTTGGCTCACGTTTTATTCTTGCATGAAATGCAGCTGTTACTCCTTGGGGGTAGGGTGGGAAAGGCTCCCCATAGTGTGCATTCTTCCCCCAACTTCCTGAAATGAAATTCTAGCTTATCTTTAAAAGATTGAAAATAGATCATTCAAACTTTGGTGCTAAACTGGGAAGACCAAACAATACCCTATCTCATTCAGCTCAACTTAACTGATAGTGATTGGCACTATCATTCAACAGCTTTGAATCAGGTTGGATGAGTCATTTCCTCTTGCCAAGAAAGGACAGGAATGTGAGAGGATACCCATCTCCATCTCCAATTCTGGAAGGAAGAAGAGGCCATCTGCCAATTCTGGATGGTGAAGAGGACAAAGAGGTTTTCAAGAATGACTGGATACCTGGTCTTTTTCTTTTCCTTTTGCACTGGAATATCAGTCTTGTGGGAGATTGGTAGACCTGTCAGACCTCTTCTTGACCAAATGAATCACAGCTGTTATTTGCAGGGGCTTCATGCAAACAGCTTTAACTCTAAGACCCTGGACAAACCCAAGGAACTCTGTTCAGCACTGCAGTAGCCAGCTCTGAAAGACAAGTTGATATCATTGCTGCAAGCCCATGGATTGAACTGCCTTCCAGATTGGGCTGTAAACCAGCACTTGCTAACCCGCTTGCATGTGAGGCTCAACTGGGACATCAAAAGCATTTGTCAACAAAGATCCTCTTGCTCTTCTTTCATAAGTGCTGGTTGGAAGCCATGAAGATACTTTTCAGGTTTGATTTGATTTTGGCTTGAGTGCTTTTCAGGAGTTCTAGCAGCAATATTAATTTTATGTGTCTGGGAAATAATTTCCTATAGCATTATAACTTCTAATGTCACTAGCCTGCCTGCCATGGGAATAACAGTATCACTCTATTAATCTTCCATCATCCAGAGCTTGAGAAATCTATACTCCAGTGGCAAACACATAAGCAATTACCCTAATCTGTTAACCCCCCTCACCAGTTCTCAGAAAAATATACTGGCAAGCTGGATGGTAGAGCATAAAAGGGGCATGGTTGAATCCAAAATATTTCAACTTTGCCCTGCCACAATGACAGACAGTGATTGGTGATTGCTTTTCTATTGGGAGGGGGCAACAGGTAGAAGGTGAAAGGATGGTAGAGAATCCACTAATTGCTGCCCTGAAACTCCTGCATTACATTGGGTGAGGGCAGCAACACTGTCTAGTCTCATTGCTGAGGTGTGGTAAAAAGCTGTGACAACAGTACAATTTATGTTGACATACTATTCTCCCACCTCAAGGGTGGGAGGAAAGCATGTTCAAGTGGCTGCCTGGATGAGCTCATAGATAGGCTTTGGATATGGCAAAACAGTTGCTTTCCACTGTACCTTAATAATGAGATCCAATGATGTTCAAGAAGATTGTTGCTCATGAAATGGAACATGACTTTCTCTTTTGCTTTCCCAGACTTTTAGAACAGATTTTAAAATGGCCAGTGGTCAATTCATCCATTAATGGAAGCCTTTTCCTCAACTGGCAAATGCTAATTAGATACAATCATAAAGTCCCAAGTTACATCCTATTTTTATGACTGCAGTTTACATGACAGCACCTGAAACATTTATGATTGCCCATGGCAGAGAGCCATGGGTCACGTAGTGTTGAAGTGAACTAGGACCACAGAGTCTCAGGTTTAAATCTACTGTTAGCAATGGAAGCTTCCTGGAGGCTTTGGGGTAATCACTCTGCCTAACCTTTCCCCTCCCACCCCTGTGTTGTTGCTGGGGATGGTGGTGGCACAATCTGAGCAGCCTGAGCTGTGTACATCGTTTTTAGTTCCCAAAGGAAAAGCTTTTGTTTTAATCTTCAAGAGGCATACGGGTTGGGTTTGGATTATTAATTATTAATTTAATTTTTAGTGGGTTGGATTTAAGACTAATAGAGTTGTCTTCAGTCTGTCAGAAGACTGACATAACTGTTTCTCTTTTAAACAATGTGGAAGATTGTGCCTTGAGTTTTCAGTGTTTTGCTTCTCAATTTTAGTGGTGTAAACTTGGGGGTGGGGTGGGCTGCATGGCTAAACAAGTAATCTGTCAAGCATGGATTGCTCATTCCTGATTTAAATGGAAAACAAAAAATAAATGCTACTGAAGAACATTTAAAACCACTTAAAACCACTTCCATTTTGGCCCTAATTCATTTGGTAGTAATAAATCTATGTGATGTCACATGTCGCAATACTGAGTTTAAAAAATGCAGTGACTTTCACGCCATAAAAAGAAATAGTTTTGTAAGTAACCAAACTGATGGGAAAAAAATAAATCATTTTGATCCATTTATTTTAATAAAATCCTATGAAGAAAAAAACCCCAGACCTGTAATTTTATTTAAAGTAGACCAATCTACTTTAAAATTATTTAATGAAACACTTTTACTTCCCTTATTAATACAGATTAGAAGTAACCACTGTAAACTGTGATCATTGTTTTATATTTATACTGTGCATAACGGTTCAGAGTTTGAAGATTATTCCAACTCCAATTCTCAGATGTCATGGCCTGACTTAGATAATCATGTGTTGTAAACATTTGTGTAGTGTTTCAGTGTATCTTGATATGATAACATAAGAGGAAAATTTTAGTAGCCTTCTATATGTTTTAATGTTAGTTTTGATTGCATTTGATAAGGCCAAGTTAGCTTCTTGTGACCTGTAGGGCAATGACAGGAAAAGTCAAATGCAAGACTAAGCAACTTGCTGATGGGAATAGAACAGGAAGGTATGGTAAAATTAGCACCAAGGACGTTACGAATCAGTTGCTAAACCTAGGAGCCATGTTTGTGGTTTGTGGTTTTAAAGGATAAAAAGGATTGCATCTGAGGGGGTCGGTACCATTTTGGTCAAGCTGCTTACCTGACGGGTCGATTAAAATGGTCATGACATTGCAATGTGAATCTAAGTGAGTACCATGTATGCTATTGGTTGAACTTTACTTGCTTGTTGAATTAACATTTAATAAAGCTTTTAGAACTTTGAAGTGACTTGTTTTATGGTGTGTCTGCCTCCCGTGTTTAACGTGGTTTTTCCCCTCACAATAATATCAATAATATGCCCATAACAGTGATTAGCTTGCAAACACTATCCATTCCACCAGTCATGAGTCCCTTCATTCACTTCATTCTCTAGAGCTTATGAGAAAAAAAAAATAGTAATATTTGCATAGCCAATATCAGGAAAGACCTTTATGTTTTCCCAAATGATTTCAATAAGTCCCTTAGTTTTTTTCTCTAACAAAAAGAGCACCTATAATTTTCATTAGCTATAACACCTATACTATTATTAGAATTGGTGCACATATTTTCTCCACTACATGCTAAAAGATAAATAAAAGAATCAGCCTTTTTAAGGACAAAAAGACAACACAGTAACCAGTGATGACAAATGTGTTTCACACAAATCCACAGTTCCATAAATATTTCCTAGGCATTGATTAATATTGGATCTAGATGATGAATGGTAGCTCCTGTGACTTTATGGTTGCTAGAGGAAAGTCAGAATTTTCTATTCATGGATCAAAACTGCAAAATTATGGAGCATGAAAGGACTGGGTTAACAAATCCAGTCTCCCGGGCCAGGCAGATGCACTGAAACTAAATCATCCCAGTCAGAATTTCAACCAGGTCTTGCTGCAAATGCTAGTAAGAAATTGTACGTAGTATATTTTGTTCTGTTTTTAAAACTGTTTTACCTGAATGCTTTGGAAAACAAAGTAATGTTTTGAAAATTAGTCAAAAGGGCATAAATGGTAATAATACTGAGGTTCAGGCATGGAGATAGCAAGGAAACAACTCACAGGATTTGAAAAATCAACGCATTCTTAGAGATTATTTTGCTTGCTTCCACTCATTTATATTTTTACCAAACACTGGTAGGCATATTTGCCCCATGTCTGTTTTTATGCCTTCAAGCAACATTAAGGGTTATAGATGGAGAGTTAATGAAATATCAGTGCATGAGCTTCAAACACCACTAAAGCCAAGCACTTCTGAAGCAATCTGTAGGCTTTCGTACATTCAAGTTTCAGAGAATGTTCTTCTCCCTCATCTTGTTGTCAACAGAGAACAGGGTTATCAGACTGAACTGATTATAATTCATTCTTCTGGGAGGCACTGAATAAACAGGCACTGTTTAATAACACTGTTGCAGAGTATATTTTGAGGCAAATATGGCTCAGAGGCAATTGCTTCAGTCACTTTAAAGAAAACTTCATTTTTCCCCCCGGAGGAGTCTTAAATATAATTTTTTAACATTGCCTCAGTCTGATTTGGGGGGACTGATGCACCTTTGATTTCTAGGATGCCTTTGAAGTTTAGCTATAGCATTGCATACAAGAGAGACAAGTCAATGATAATAAAGTAATAGACTACTTCCTACTTTGGAACCAAAAATGGTAGGAACGAGACAGAAAATCATATACTAAAGTGATTAAAACCTGATGGGCAAAACAACATCCAACTGGGAGATACTTTAGGGTTATCCTATGGCCATGAGAAACTGGAAACTGTTAGGCATTTATTTAACTCAAGGGATATACCGTATTTTTCCATCTATAACATGTCCCCATGTACAAGACAACCCCCACTTTTCCAACCCAAAATTAAGAAATCAATATTTTAAAGATAAAGCAGAACACATATTTATTTAGCAATTAGGTAATATTTACATGATACATTCAGTGGGAGGAGGTCCAAACTGTCTCTCTGCAGCTCTATTTCCATGCTCTTTTGCATAACTGATTACATTCAGTCATGAGTGAAACTGCCGATAGCTTGTCTCTGCAAACAGACTTCCTCCAATTGGTTTGTACAACATCAGCTGACATCAGTTACATAAGGCTTGTGATTGGAGGAAGTCTGTTTGCAGAGACAAGGTATTTCACTCATGATTGGAGGCTCGTGATTGGAGGAAGCCTGTTTGCAGAGACAAAGTATGGGAAGTTTCACAACTGTGCGGTTCTCTCCTTGGCTTATTTCCTTGCATAAGACGCCCTTCAATTTTTAGTGTAACGATTTTAGAAAAAAGTATCGTCTTATAGACGGAAAAATATGGTAACTTCAAAGCAGCCATGTGTAAAACAGTGTTGCATGAATTCATGTCGAGTAATAAGACATTCCAGTACCAAAAAAAGGAGACTTCAACAGAATATGCAAACAATCATACAATATCCTTAATTTCACAAGTTCATAAATAATCCTTAGGATCATCCAACACAGTAGAGCCCTACAAAGAAAAGGAGAAGTCAGATGTTCAAGATGGCACAAGGAACAGAAAGCATTATTACTGATGCATGCTGCATAGTTGAGAAAGCCAAAGAATACCAAAAAGAAGTCAGTATGTGCTTCACTGATTATAGAAAGACCTTTTATTGTGTTGATCATGTCAAGCTGTGGAAAGTACTTAGAAAAATGGGAATCCCAGAACATCTTATTGTCCTCATGCAAAATTTATATCCAGGTCAGAAAGCCACAGCACGGACAGAACATGGCGAAACAGACTAGCTCCAGGTTGACAAAGGAGTGCAACAAGGCTGTATACTCTCCCTTATTTATTCAACCTATTTGATGAATATATATTAAGGGAAGCTGGATTGGAAGAAAATGAATATGGCCTTAAAACTAGAGGAAGAAATATCAATAACCTCCACATGTTGATGATACAACTCTAATAGCTGAAAATGGAAATGATCTGCAAACTCTAGTAATAAAAGTCTAGGAGCACAGTGAAAAAAATGGGACTAAAATTAAATATAAGGAAGACCAAACTAATGACAGCAGGTACAACAATCAACCTTAGAATTGACAATTAAGGTATCTTCTAACTGTAGCTTCTGCCTTTTAGGATCAACCATTAATTGTAAAGGAACAAGCAGTCAGGAAATACATCACAGACCAGCATCTGGGAGAGCAGCCATGAAGGTCTTGGAAAAGATGTGTATGATGATGTGACATGATGTGGTCTATACCTACAGTGATCAGAATTGTGCAAGCCATGGTATTCCCTATGACACTCTAAGGAAGTGGAAGTTGGGCTTTGAAGAAGCAGGATAGGAAGAGTATTAACACTTTTGAAATTTGGGGTTGGAGAAAACTCCTGAGAATATTATGGACAGCTGAGAAAATAAACAAATGGATCATTGAACAAAACAACTTGGAAACCTCACTTGAGGCACAAATGACCAGGTTCAAATTATCCTACCTTGGATACATTATGCAAAGAGCTAGCACTCTGAAGAAAGCTCCAGTGCTAAGAAAGGTAGAAGGAAAGAAAAGAAGAGGATCACCAGAAGTAAGGTGGATGGACTGAATTATGCTGGTAATGAGTGCACCATTGGAAGACCTGAAGAAGCAGGTTAGGGACAGATCTTCATGGAGAAAATCTAACCATGCAGTCGCTAAGAGTGGACAATGACTTGATGGCACATGATCAATCAATTAACAGTAAATACTGTGAAGTTTTAAAAAGAAAAATCCAACCAACCAATTCTGGAAGACGACAAGGACAAAGAACATCCATATTTCCCTAACTAGATAACTAGTTGGGGAGGGGAATGGCAAATGAATGAATGAATGAATGAATGAATGAATGAATGAATGAATGAATGAATGCAGGAAAGTGTTCTGTAGAAACTATATATTCAACATTATATTTATGTTCATATTGATTTTTTTAAAAAATAAAATAAACTGGGACAGAACTATAGATTATTCCACTGTGTTATTAGTGGCCACAATTAAAAAACAAAACAAAACTTTTTTTTCTTAAAGTGTTTTGGAGTTCATCATATACTCCAGTGAGCTTTTGAGAGTCTGGAAATATTCTGTTATCCAACCCAGGCTGTTAGAAGTGAATGCCATTTTCCAGAATTCTAATGAGCGGTGAGTTACAATTTACACAGACTTTAACTTCAAGTTAATGATATGTTATTAATCCACACTATGTTGACAAGACAGAATCATTGTGACTGAATACATGTTTTCTTTCTTTTTGACACATTTGTATTGCTAATTGACCTGCCCACATTGATTACATTATATAGCATTGGAAGATAGCATTATTATTTCTCCAGCCAGAACATCCCATCTGCCAAAAAATTTCCCTCTTCATTTCATCAGAGAATGATATAAAATTAAAGCCAAAAGTGACTTGCCTAATTTTAATGACCTTCACTCAAATTTAATCCGAATAGCTTTATTCAAAAGCAGTCATCTGAGCCTATTTAAAGACCTTCTCAGCTGGGCCATGAGCTTTCCAAATTACTGCATTGTTTCCAAGTCAGTTAATTGGGATTACTCTATGCTCTAGTTTATTATTAGCTGATCTTCATTAGGTCTGTCAGTGTGGAAACAGCCAGGTTTATACCTTGCTAGCCCACCTCCAAAGGTTGTTTCATATATGCATAGTCATCACTTTGGGATTGCAAGCTAAAGTGATGATTTGCATATTTGAAAGCCAAACTTGATTACTTCCAGATATACTGGATTATAATTTGTATCATTTCTAGGCAAAACATTCATAGCCAGGCTAACCATGGGAGTTGCTGGGAACCTGGCAGCATCAAAATTTATTATTATTACTGTTGTTGTTGTTATCCAGGGATAATGAGAATTATAATCCAATACTTTTCAATTCAAGAGACCAGATTGAGTAAGTCTGTTCAGGGATTAACTCATGAGAAGGCACCTAAAGGCACCAGCATGCTTTAGAAGATCTCCTTTGGTGGCTACCAAGTAGTGTGCCCATGGACAATTTGTTCCTGTTGCTGTTAAAAAGCTAAATGGGGAAACAAAGCAAAATGCCATCTTTTAAAAAGTCTTTCTTTACAAGAATGACCCAATGATTATAACAATAATAGCTTTCAGAAAACAACCTGGCTGGGTTGTTTGCTGGAGGTTGAAAGGAACAACAGGGCAAGAAGGCTGCATATGTCAATCACCAAGTGCTACCTGGCATAAGGATAAGAAGCGTCAAGTGGGGGCTCTATTAGGGTGTAGAAATGGGGAGAGGAAAAAGAGCTGAGTTTAAAAGTTCCTGTCCCCAGATCCTTACAAACTAACACTTGACACAAGAAAACAAGGGTTCTGACATCCAAATGTGGCTTATTTACAATTGATCAGGACTGCATTGTAGCATTAAAATAGTTTGGTCTCTCTGTGTGGGTATAGGTGTGGGTGTCTTTCAAGGCCACATCTTTTATTTAAATTTTTAGTGATTCATATCAATGGAAACAACAAAAGGGTCTGGGGCACTTTAGGGCATAGCTCACAATTTCACAGTCATAAGCAAATATAGAAAAAATGGAAATTTTAGAAACCAAATGTAGCAAGAAAAATGAACAATATTGCCATCCAATCCACAAGGCCAACTTCATCCTTCCTTCAAACAACAGCACTATAACAAAGGATAGTAGGCTGAAACAAGTCTAAGACAACTACTTTGAGAAACAATAAATTATACTTTGAATTGGTGATGTCATTGAGCAATGTTATTAATTAGATTGCAAAGCATGCTGAGCAACTGTATTTTAATGCGCTTGCCAATGTTTAAAAAAAAAAATCCCAAGGCCAACTTCTTTTTATAGATCTGAAGAGTGATAATGCTCTATTGGCCTATGCCTGCCGTAGAAATGTGGGGGGGGGGGGGGGAAATGCACACTTTGCTTCCCTCTATAAAAAATGGAAGAAAAGAGAGCGTAAATAATGGTAACTGAACAACTGGAAAGAATGGCTTTTGGAAAGTTGTATTTCTGTTTCAGGTGAATTAGAACTAAACATTGATATTTACTATGCAATACTTTGAGTGTGATAATTGTTTCCAGTACAATTTTTAAGTATTGTTCTTTCAAATGCCTTAGATTATATTATTGCTAATTTTAAAAAATCTGATTCCATGTACAGGGACTTATTAAGCATCACAGACATACAATAAGCCTATTGGTCACATTACTATTTTAGGTATACTGACTTCTTTTCATTTCATTCCTTTTTTGTTTTTGTGATGTCTTCAAGAGTTTCATTGCTGACCTTGAACATATGAGCCTTAGGGGCCTGTAATTCTTGTCTCAAATATGACACTAATTTCCCAATACTTTTCCAGTGTAGACATTTATATAAAGGACAGAAGGCTTCCTCCTTTATTTGCCTCCCAGCAAACTCGACACAAATATTATTTTGAATAGTATCTTCTCTCTATTCTCTACCAGCCCCCATCATGGAAGCTCTTTGGAACAACTGATTTTTATTAGGTCTGTTGGCAGCCATCTGCACTATGTTCCATCCCAACAGACAAAGAACAGGAGAGGAATACAGATACTGTAAATTCCACCTTCTACTTTTGAATTGCCACCACTGAGTTAATTGGGAATGAAAAGATGACTTTGAGTAGAAGGAAAGGGGTCAGTTGGAAAGAGGGGGTATTGCTGGAAGAAAGACTGATGGAGTAATGGGGCAAGGGAAAATGAGGGCGAAATCCAACAGAATCTGTCTGCCAATGGAAAGGACTTTACTGCTCGAGAAAATTCCTCCTTTGATCCCTAAATTATGTTCCGCTATCGCTGTTCACTGGACCATAACATGCACATTGTGACTCTAGTTCCATTGCAGAACTCAGACAAGCTAATAAACATTCCCAGCAGCATAGACTACAGACTCAGAATCCACAGTTCCTTGAGGAGACCCGGTATTTTTGTCTTTTTTCTTTTGTGGTCATGCAGCCATAGAGAGATACCCACAGCCCCTGCTGGACATAGAAAAAAAGACAAAGGCAGAACTAGAGAAGGGAATGGAAAAAAGGAGCTGTGAGCTGAGAAAAGATATAGCCTCTGATTAAAGTTTGAACTTGCCAGGGAACTGGAGAATGCCCAGATAATAAAGATAGAAAGCACATCTGTTTCAAGGGAATGCTAGTTCTAAAGAAAGAGATAACAAGCTTAGACAGAAATCTGTGCTAATAATAATTTGTTTGACTGTGCTGTGCTAACATCTCATGTTGTTTTTATTTCTCTGTACAAGTTCAGTAATTGGGTTTATTTCAGGTTTTTATGCATGGCCACATGATGTGCGTGAAAAACTAAATTCTCTTTAGAATCTTTTCTGATATGTAATAATTAATTTGAAACTTTCTCCAGTAACTATTTATAGATCCTGGGAGAATGCTCATTTATTAGCAGGGCAGTGGCATCTTATGATCTCCTGGGAGCATTAAATCTTCTCTAATAAATTTTCTTTTTAATCATGTTTTCCCCCATAATCTGAATAGATCTTTAATTTACTGTATTTCCTTCGCTTTTGAATTTAACATTTTGGATATTTAACATTTAAAAGGGATTTTTCTTTCCTTCCTTCCTTCCTTCCTTCCTTCCTTCCTTCCTTCCTTCCTTCCTTCCTTCCTTCCTTCCTTCCTTCCTTCCTTCCTTCCTTCCTTCCTTCCTTCCTTCCTTCCTTCCTTGGTGTGTGGTCTACCTCTTGAGGAATGGGAGCAGAAGTGCTGAAACCTTGGGCACATACCTCTAAATTACATGGTGCAACATGTAGATTGCAATATAGGCCATAGTTCAACATTTGCATGTTTAATTGCCAGAAAAGCAGCAGAGGTTGTGAGAGTTTTAAAAACTAGGTTTGGGGGAGGATGCCAGATGGAGTATCCCCTGAAAGACAGATGATGGAAATAAGAGCTACCTAGCCAATACTCCAAGGCTGGAGTCAGGTTGTAAAGAACCAGAAACCCAGGGAAAGAAGGTTTGAGAAGTCTAGCCTTCTGTCTTAGAAACTTGTACTTGTACCACTCTAGGTAACGCGGTGGCGCAGTGGCTTAATGACGCTGAAAGTTGCCGGCCAGAAATGGCTGACGCTTCAGTGGTTCGAGTCCAGCCTTTGCGTTAAACAGGGTGAGTTCCTGTTTCCTCCCCAGTTCCTGTCAACCCAACAGGTCGAAAACTCATGTGAGTAGATAAATGGGTACTCTCACTCCGGTGGGAGGAAAAATGCTGGCGGCGCCTTGCAAAAAGGAGTTGGGAGCAGTTGCCAGTAAGCGCGAAAAACCATGCGCGCCTGAAAAGGGCGCGAAGCAACGGAAACCCCGCCTCCTGCGCACACCAGCTGGGCTCTGCTCAGGAAGGAGGCTCTGGCAAACCACTTCCGAAAAACAATTGCCTTGAAAACTGCAAGGATTCGTCCAAGCAATCACTGCAGGGTTAGCAATGACTGAGCGCAGACCAAAAAAAAAAAAAAAGGTAATATAAATTCATACTTTCTTCACATATATGTTAGCCATTTCATTAATTATTAAACCTATGTCTTTCCTTTGTTCCATGTATTCACCAACTGCTAAAAGTCAGGACAGAAGTGGTCAGTTTTGACACATTTTGGCCAGTATGTCATAAGCACAACCAAAGTTAAATACGCCCAAGCATATTCACACAATTCTAAGCAAGTTAAGACTCTAATCTAGAGCTTGCCTTGCAAATCAATACACTGTTAACATCCCTATTCCATCAGTACAGAAATACACATAGTACAGTCATACACTCTTTATGTGAAAGGTTACACTGGAAACTATCATAGGACTACAGTTCATTTTGGGTTTAACTTATGATGTTAACCCTTCTTACTAATCTTCAGCTCTATATAACTTTTTGAACTTGTCTCAGATTTCATTGCCTATTTCCAAACCACAAATGTTGCAATTTAACTTACTGTACATTATTGTGATGGAATGTATCTACGAGGAGGAGAGTGATGTGGGAGATCAAGGCTATCAGGAAGGAGGGGTTGCATTCTAGGAGGGAGGAGGAGGAGGCGGCAAGAGGCAGAGTCACCCGTTCGGGGGAGATGGGCGGCATACAAATTTAATAATAATAAAAATAAATAGTCCACAGAGAGAGCGTGAGAAGTGAAAGAGGTTCAGGATAGCCAGTCCGTAGAATCTCCAGGGTATATCCACTAGTTGCTGTAGTATAGATTTAGTTTGGCAAGATTCTGTCTATAAGGTGTAAGCTAATAAAGGAACTGTACTAGACTGGACTGGACTGTTTCATCGTTGTTCTTGGGCTGGGCCTGACAATTATCTTTCCCTTTGAAAACTAATGATATACTCTTATTAAGTATATCTCAGTTTTTTATGGTGAACTTAATTCAATTTATGATAGAGGCTTGAATGCAACACAGTGTTTTGTTTTGTTTCAAGTTTAGAATAAAATAGGACCATTTGAATCATTTCATTGAAATGTTTCTCTTAAATGTCTATTGTCAAAACAAAACAAAACAAAACAAAACGCTTCAGTATTTTGTGTCCATCTAAACAAATCTCAATATGTTTTGAGTTTCTAGACCTAGGAAACAATGAGAATTTCAGAGCAGCTGCTACTTCTTTCTTTTTCAGTCCATGACCACAAGCATATGTACTGCTGTCGACCATCAAAATTGCATAAAACTGGCCAAGGATACGATTTTAAAAATATTTTTGAAAACATTAAAATAAATCCCTATAGAAAACAATGGCAACACACTTGCCTCCTAACTAGCTGAAAAATCTGTTTGGATTAGAATCTGATATTAGAAATCTCCACTTCCAAAAAGAAAGAACAGAGAAAAGTAATTTCAATGTTTTTAAAATAAATCTTCTGAATCATTAATTCAACAGTGTCCTATGCAAAGTCAGTGTCCTATGCAAAGCTTTGACCAAAAGCAGGTAAAAAGAAATGCACTTTACAATTCTGTCAGCTTTAACTCATCATCTTTATAAAACCACTTCAACATAAGCAAGCCTTGTGTGTGAAATAAACTAGAATGCAGGCACATATTTGCATTATCTGCCTGCAGAATAAAGCACAGCACAATATTAAATGGACGCTACCCATATGAATAGTTTGGTTTCGTGGTTAAGGCATCAGGCTAGAAACCAGGAGATTGTGAGTTCCAGTCCTGCCTTAGGCACAGAGCCAGCTGGGTGACCTGGGGCCAGTCACTTTCTCTCAGCCCTCAGAAGAAGAAGGCAAGGGCAAACCACTTCTGAAAAATCTTGCCAAGAAAACTGCAGGGATGTGTCCAGGCAGTTGCCAGGAGTCAAGACTGACTCAAAGGCACACATACATGCATACATATATAATCATATGAATTGTAACTTCCCTACAGCAATAAAAAGAAATCCAGCAAGGAAGGCTGGCAAGCATGCATCCATGAGCAGCATTCTTCTGCCTGGTCACGCGCTTCTTTCCTCCAAGTGCCCCACTACCACATCATCCTATTCAGTCTGGACCAGTAGCAGCAAGGACAAGACCAGTGCTGCTGTGGTGCTGGCCAGGCTAGTGTGGGAGAAAAGCAAAGCTGCCTCATCGCAAGCCATAAAACTACAGTCCAGCTGCAGTGGGCAGAATAGGCAGAAGATTCAAAACAGCCAACCTCTTTACTTGCACTGTGGGTTTTTCTTGCACCCTGAAACAGAACTTTCCAAAGATGTATTTTGATTCATACTTGGAGCACTTAAATGATATTTCAAATTCAAAATGTTTTCTCATATTCCATTATCACAAAGCCTTATTTTTAAATTCATATCTATTATTCCAGGAACCTGGCAATGGATTATGTTCTCCACTGAGAACATAAAACAGATCCAATATGATAATTAAATGTTACATTTTTCCAGTCCAGACCCTTAGAAATCACTTCAAACAGCTACATAAAAACAAGAGGCTTCTCTTTCCTTTTTGTTTGTGTTTAAGAAAGATGTTGAGCAAAATAAAGCATTGGAAAAGAAGATCAAAAGCTATTTCACAATATATTTTCTATGTCCAGGTGACAAATCTGGAACAGGAAGGTATTCATGATGCAAAATACCACTCCCGGTGCAAGAGTAGAACTTTCATTCTCAAATTCCAAACATCAAAGGGAGAATAAATCAATGTATGTCTTCAAACCTCCAAAAGCAGAAACTTCTCAAACGAATTAATATTGTCTTACTGAGATATATATTCTTAAAATCAGAATCCTACTGAAAATACTTTTGAGTACAGTTGACTATGTCCTCTAGGGACCTAACTTCTATAAAGCAATATTTGTACTAGTGATAAATAAATG
The DNA here is from genome assembly GCF_059951505.1 of Python bivittatus. Taxonomy (NCBI): domain Eukaryota; kingdom Metazoa; phylum Chordata; class Lepidosauria; order Squamata; family Pythonidae; genus Python; species Python bivittatus. Next base: position 29,991,095 of record NW_028277035.1, read on the forward strand.
TGCCTGACCGAACTCATCTTGTTATTTGTCTCAGCTTTCTTAAAGAACTATCAGAAATCTTGTGGTATTTCTGGGAATTTCCCAGCAAGAATCAAGTAGAGAAATTACCTCTAAATTTTCCATGCTATATTGCCCTTCTAAAACAAACTTACACTATAATGAGAGGGATCCAGAATGGGGGCTGGGTAGCAACAACAGACTCTTGCTAGATGTCATCCTTGAAGTCTAAATGCACTTTCCACTGTAATTATGAGATCTAGATTAAGTGAACCAGGAGGCTATAGGAACTATAATTCAGAAATATTAGAGTTCAAGACTGAAACTAATTGAGTGCAGATCACACTAGCTAGGGAAGGGGACAGGTCTATTATGAACTACACTTGGATTTTATGAGAGCTGAAGTTGAAGGGAACCCTGGAGTGTACTTCAGTCATAATCATTGTGGCATCAAATATCACATTAAAATTATCTTTCACCATAAGAATAATATGACTCTTTTACTGGATGAAAAAAAATGTTGAAGAGTTGAGTTTAGAAGCTATTTGAAGTACTGTTACCTATTCACAATAAAGACAAGTGAAGAATTAGGTTGACACCATTCTCTGTTAGATATTAAAAGAAAACCCATAAGCCTTACTGGCAAACTCTCATATTTCTCAGTGCTAAAACAAACCAAGTGTCACACAGATTCTTTCCATTAGTAGACAAAGAAGAATTAAACATTAACATCAACAAACTATAGTATTTCTTCCATATGGATAACAAGCAATAACATTCTACATAATATCGCCAGTATTGCCAATAACAGTGAACTACAAGGGTCAAAGCCATTCCTAAAGCAATCTTCCATGGATTTCTGTTCCATAAATTCTTATTTCCTGAGAAAAAGAAGGAGCCCTATATCCTTTTGCTACGTACAGTGAAATCACTCCTATATCTCTAAGTTTAAATAGTTATTTGTCCATTAAGAAACAAAACCATATTGCAATGGCAAATAAGTTTATCATAATTCTTCAAGAAGAATGTACACCTTACATGATATATACAGTATATAGATATACAAAAGTAAGATTAGAACAGGAATATGAACTAAGTGAAATTACAGAAGAAATCTCTAACCACAGTGAACATTTGGTTTGCCTTCGCTGATTAACAACAAATGGTGCCCAAATCTCCCCTCTCCTGCATGTTCTCTTAATATCCCCCTACCCCTGAAGCAATGGCAGGAAGTGGGCATTTACAGCTCCTTGAACTGATTGTATTCCTCTCCCTCCACTAATCAAATTATCTATTCTCTTTCCTTCTCAGACCTTCACTTCTGGCAGTCATTTGCTACTGAAAATGATGACACACAAAATATATATTAACCGTTGCTTGGGAAGATTTGGGAAGGTTCAAGGAAGACAGATATTACTGGCTCCCTGCAAGGGAAGAAGACCATTTTCCACCCTTCCGTCATTCTGCAGCAGTGAAAGAGAAAGACACATACAGAGATAAGTTATTACTTACGGAATGCAGTATAGAGTTCCTGCAGAGTTAGGTAACCATCATGGTTGTAATCATCAAATCGAAGAAGATCTTCTGGAGTACAATTCAAAAAATCATCTTCCAGATCCTCCCTTTTTTTCAGCTATGAATAAAAAAGAAAGAGTTGGAATTATTCACATTTGGCTATCATTTTAATTACATGACTGAGGGAGTCGTGTTTCTTAAATTATGTATTTTAAATATTGTAATCCATGCAGAGCCTTTCTGGAGTCTTGCCATCAGTTTCTTATTGATGGCAAGTAATTGAGTTTGGCACAAATTTAGTCCCGGAATCAGAACTCGTGCAGAGCTACGCAGTAAATACAGCAAAGTCTGATTGTATGGCTGATGACCATGCCCTCGGGAGATCAGTTGCTTCTTATCACCTGATGGAATATTTTGTTGGGACAGCATATAACTATATCTTCACTGATTTTCCAAACAGTGGCTGAAGCAGGAAGGGCAAGGATAGGAAAGACAACAAGAGAGAATGAGAACCAGTATAATGTCGCAGTTAAGGTGTTGGACTACAAGATGGGAGACCAAGGTTGTAGTCCATTCTCAACCATGGTAGTTCACTGGGTGATTTTTGGCTGGTCATTCTTTCTCAGCCTGGTCTATCTCAAAGGGTTATTGTTGTGGGACAAGTAGGATGAGAGAGCGTTTTGGTCTGTCCAAAGTTAATCAACTAAGGACACAAACAGAATAGGATGGGTGTATATAGCTACAATCTGTTCACAATGCCACTTTTTCTTATGATTATCCTTAGTTCTCAGTTGTATGAAATTGCCTTGCTATCACTGATATAGGTTGGGAGACAAACTTATATAAAGAAATGTTATAACCAATTTAATAAATTATTAAATCAAATAGCCTTATTTGTTCTAGCCATGGGCAATTACACAGAATGACAACAGAATAATATATAACCATAATTTTAATATTTAAAATAATAATGCATATAATTTAGCCAAGAATAAAGATCAAGGATCATCAGATATGCAGAATCTTTATAGGAAAACAAGATGGCAGGGGAAACCATAAAGATGTACTGTTTATTTCCAGAGTGCTAAAATCTTTCCTGATATAGTCCAGGAGTCTTTTGTTTTGCTTATAATTCCAGACTTGGTCCATTTCAATTACATTTTCAAGTAATGATGTTTTTAAAAAAGCAACAAGTTTTTACTTACCATGTATAATGTTCAATAAAAGCAAAATCAACCATAACTTCTGGAATCAATCTCTTACAGATAGAAATTTCCCTGAGTCAGGGTTTGAAGTGTGAATTGATTACCTGTTCACAGTACTGACATGTTTCTTTGATTTAATGTCATGCTAGAAACCATTTTAGCACCTCCTATTGAGTAGATTTATGAAACTAATTCCATAAATGCATGAACATTTTTAATGAAAATAACATTTCAATTACCGCAGCTGTACCTGGCACATATATAACTCAGATGTTCATTTGATACTTCATAAGAATAAATTGGGGAGGAGGATTTCAATCAGGTTTTTCTAAAACTGGAATGGGACCAAGAATTAAAAGAACAAATATTGATCTTCTGGTTTTTTTTTTATTGCTAAGGACATTTTCTTGCTGAAAATAATTGACATTTATTGAAGTAAATAAGTTGGCGACTTTCCCAGAATGAAATTCTAGTTTCTTTTTCTTTTATTTTCCTGTTCAACATGTGGAAGTTTGAGACACAGTTGGTGGTGCTTTTTTCAACAATTATATAGACTGTTGTACAATATTCTCTACATTTAAAACATTTTTCCTGACTTTCAACTGAACTTCTGAAATGAACAGAATAGCCATGAATAGCTAATGTAAGGTTTTACAAATAATTTTTTTAAGATCATTCTACCAATTTGCAATACACAACTATACTAATAGTATACAGGAAGGAAGTTGGTTGAAAATGATTTTATGTAAGTGAGAGATCCAGTTGATATTAGATAACAGTCTGATACCTAATTTGGCAAATGAAAATAAATTGCAAAGTAACGCAAAGCAATTTCTTCAGTTCTACCAATTCGATGGTCCCATTTAATAATTAAGGTACAAAGCTCAGTATAAACTGTACAGAGCAGGGTCAGAAAACTGATCATCCAGCCAGAGTTGTCCACAGTGAAAGGAGTGTCTCTCTGTTATAACAGAAGTCCGACCCCTTTTGTACACATGGCATGACATCACATGCATGTATGAAAGGGCAAAGTTTGTGATTATGTGATTTTGCTGGCATCATTTTGATAAAAGTTTTGTATCCTGTGGATGCCTTCCTAACCAGGTTGGCCTTACCTTTACAGAGAAGAAACCCACAGCAGACTATAACTCTTTGAAGGCTGAGTTATCTAAGTCTCTATATATACTGGACTTTCTCTAATTACACATGGTCACGATGGCTGGTGTGGGTCTTCCGGGCTGTGTAGCCGTGTTCTTGAAGTTTTGTTTCCTAATGTTTCGCCAGCACCTGTGACCGGCATCTTCAGAGTGCAGGAGTACAGACAGGAGCAGTTCTCTCTGTGCCCAGGGTGATGTGACCCTTTTGTGGGTATTTATAGAGATCTGGGGGGAAGGGGGATTGGGTGTGTGTGTGGGGGGGGTTGAGTTATTGAGTGGCTGCTTGTTTTGGTGTCAGCATCTGTGTGTATCTTCCTGGGGATTAGGCAGGGTTTTTTCTTCTATTGAATTGTTAATGAGGGGCTGCTGGGGGTGATTAGCAAGTTCATTGTGTGAACTGTTCACATGTCCTGGTGGTTGAGCTGAGTTCGTTGACCTTTTGCAAGCTGTATTTTTCAAGATTGGTAGCCAGGTTTTGTTGATTTTTAGACTCTCCTCTTTTTTATTGAAACTGTGCTGGTGCTTGTGAATCTCAATGGCTTCCCGGTATAGCCTGGTATAGTGGCTGTTGGTGTTGTCCAGTATCTCTGTGTTTTCAAATAGGATTTTGTGTCCAGTGTGCTTGAGACCATGTTCAGCTACTGCAGATTTTTCTGGTTGCTGTAGTCTGCAGTGCCTTTCGTGTTCTTTTATCCTGGTATGGATACTGTTTTTTTTTTTTATTATTAAATATTTTTTTTATTTTTACAACAAACACAAAACATACATGAACAAACAAAAACATAGAAAGGCATAAAAAAAGCATCTTCCATTTTATAACGTGTGTCAACCAGTTACCAACTCATTGGTACCCCTTTCATAATCTTAAATTCTCATATCATCTATTCAAAATATACTTATATACTTATCAATTAACAATTATTAATCATTCATAGCTAATCTATAGAATCATTTATTACAAGAAATTTTAACTTTCAATAGGATTAGTAATACATTTTCATCTATCGATTATATGTATATATATATAATAATTAATATCAAATTTCTATTATAAAATTTCCTAATCCATTACATTACTATATTTTCTCAGTGTCATATAAAATTACTTATCTTCTTACTCTAATTTCAAATCTCAATTTAACTCATCTCTGCACATTCCATAATTTTCAATAACTTCCTCCTGCATAAGTACTTTTTAATTTTTCCAATCCTTAAAAGTTACAGTTCTAACCAGTATCAGTTACAATATCAGTTACAGTTCTAACCGGGTTACAATTCTAACCAGATTCTTCACTACATGTTTCAACAAAAATGTCTCTAGTTTAAAATCTATATGTTACTATATTCAACCATATATAAATTTTAGTCTAATCTCTTGAAACATTTACAATCAAATACAATTTTTAACTATATATCTCAGATTTATACTTTATTCCAGCGCTTGCATAATTTTGAGTTCACCCTTTTCATTCAATATCCCAAAATATCTAGCTATTTATTCCTTTTTCTATATTATTGGATAAGAGAAAGCAATAATAAATGTCCTTTCAAACATTCTGCTTTTTGAAGCTTCTGTCAGTTCCATCATTGTTGTATTCCCCTCGTTTTTTCTTTAAACATCTGAAGTAGTTTCTTTCAATATTGTTTTACTTCTTCTTTTTGTGCATTCTCTTAATACGATTTTCCATTATAATCTTGTATAATCTTTTTCTCACCCTCAGTGCCAAGAACAAGTCTATCCCTCTTCATTTATCAGTTGATTAACCCTTTTAATTCTCAGTTTATAAGCCTCACAATAATTCTGTTTAATGTTTCTGATTTCTTGTACTATTTCCTCCTTTTCCATTGATCCCGTTTTATGTTTAATTAAGTCCATTTTAGCTTTAATATCTTTTTTCTTTTTTTTTTGCGGGAATTTCTGCAGCTCTTCTTCCAGTTTTTTATAGTCATCCTCAATAGTTTAAAGATCTTTTTCTGCATTGTGTTTCTCGTATAGTTTATTATCTTGATAAACCTTCATTGAGTCAAAGGATTCTTTATCTTTATTCTTGCCAAAAATAAGAAAAAAAAAAGCAAGAGGAGAAAAAAAAAAAAAAAAGGAAGAGGAGGGAAAAGACTAAGTCTCTTTAAAAAAAAATCCAACTGAGGGGGGAATGGAGAGCAAAACAGAGCTTCTAGCAGAAAGAAGAGCTACGCCACTGATCAGGGCTCTTGTGACTAGCTCAAACTTTCCATCTTGATATTTTCAAAATCGCTTTCAACTCCACTTTCTTGTTTATAGTTACGGATGGCACCTGTATAAACATGCACATCCCACTATCTTTTTAGAAAGCACAGGGTCCTTGAGCATGCATCACAATAGAAGAAAAAAAGCACTATGTCGAGCCTCTAGATGGCAGTGCAACTTTCTTTCATTTACTTTCTCTTAACTCCACTTTCCCCATTTCAAAATCAAAAAGTATAAATTTCTTATAACAATAAATAAATCTTAGAAAAAAGGCTTAAGATAAAGAGTTATTATTAAAAAGAAAAAGCCAATCCAGTTAAAAATATATTTTTTTAAGAGAAAAACATCTTGCCAATTCCACTAAAAAGGGAAAGTTGAAAAGAAAAAAAATTTCCCCCCCTTTTTTTATAAGGCTCAATCTCGCCGCTTAATCCACTTTTCTTCACTTTTAAAAATCTCTTTAAGTTACTTAAGGTGTTCTCTAAGAATAGTTGAATAGTAAAAGTCCATCTCACCCAGTTGACACCCCTCTCTTCCTTCTTCCTTTGGAGCTGTCCCGGCTTTCGCAGCCATGATTTTAGCACTTCTTGTACTTTTCTGGTGGGTCTGAAGATTGTTTGGAAATTGTGTTTTTCCATCAGTTTTCCCATGCGGTCTGTGACCCCTTTGATATAGGGCAGAAATACTTTGTTGGTGGGTGGCTGTTTTTCTTCTTCAGTCGCATGTTGCTTTCTTGGTTTGATGGCTCTTTTTATTTCATTTTTGGAGTAGCCATTCGCTTGTAGGACCCAATTAAGATGGTTAAGTTCAGAGTTTAGGAATTGGGTTTCGCAGATCCGATTGGCACGATCCATGAGGGTTTTGATAATGCCTCTTTTCTGATGTGGGTGGTGGTTGGAGTTTTTGTGTAGGTACCGGTCTGTGTGGGTGGGTTTTCTGTAGACTTTGTGTCCTAATTTGAGGTCTGGTTTGCGTATGACCAACGTGTCTAGAAATGGAAGTTGGCCGTCCACTTCTTTTTCCATGGTGAATTGTATATTGGGGTGGACGCTGTTTAGGTGGTTCAGGAACTTCTCTAGGTCTTCTTCATCCTGACTCCAAATTGCAAAGGTGTCATCCACAAATCGGAACCAGACTGTTGGGGTACAGTCCAAACAATCTTCAGACCCACCAGAAAAGTACAAGAAGTGCTAAAATCAGCAAAAGACAAAAGGGATCCCCTCACCGCCGCAGGAGTATACCGCATACCATGCAGTTGCGGGCAAGTATACATCGGGACCACAAAACACAGCATCCATACCAGGATAAAAGAACACGAAAGGCACTGCAGACTACAGCAACCAGAAAAATCTGCAGTAGCTGAACATGGTCTCAAGCACACTGGACACAAAATCCTATTTGAAAACACAGAGATACTGGACAACACCAACAGCCACTATACCAGGCTATACCGGGAAGCCATTGAGATTCACAAGCACCAGCACAGTTTCAATAAAAAAGAGGAGAGTCTAAAAATCAACAAAACCTGGCTACCAATCCTGAAAAATACAGCTTGCAAAAGGTCAATGAACTCAGCTCAACCACCAGGACATGTGAACAGTTCACACAATGAACTTGCTAATCACCCCCAGCAGCCCCTCGTTAACAATTCAATAGAAGAAAAAACCCTGCCTAATCCCCAGGAAGATACACACAGATGCTGACACCAAAACAAGCAGCCACTCAATAACTCAACCCCCCCACACACACACACACCCAATCCCCCCTTCCCCTCCCCCCAGATCTCTATAAATACCCACAAAAGGGTCACATCACCCTGGGCACAGAGAGAACTGCTCCTGTCTGTGCTCCTGCACTCTGAAGATGCCGGTCACAGGTGCTGGCGAAACATTAGGAAACAAAACTTCAAGAACATGGCCACACAGCCCGGAAGACCCACACTAGCCATTGTATGCTGGCTGTGAAAGCCTTCGACAATACACATGGTCAACTTAACTGATATTGTTGCTCAATTATATCTGCCAGCTTCTCTCACCATTGGCCTTACATCTAAAGAATCACAGAATAGTCATCTCTGTTCATGCTTTGCCCTTTCTCCAGCAAAGCTATGAGTCTCAGTCTCACTCTCAGTCTTAGTCTCCCTCCTCTCCCTCTCTTACCAATAACTGTCATATAAATTAGATTGTGTGATCTTCCTCAGCCTGGTGCTTCCTAGATATTTGGAATAACAACCCCTGGAATTCCTAGGCACTATGACTAGTCCATGCAAAGTTCAGCAACTCTGGAGAACACCAACTTGGAGAAGGCAACTCTAAAATGATGAGAAAGAAAAGACTTGGAATTAGTCCTGCAAATATAAAGAGGTTGGATTCTCAGTAAGAGAAATCAGAAGCTCCAGGGAATAGATCTAGCCCATTATGCAGAGGTATCACCTGAGTGAAACTCCTTACTTTCCTCAGTTCCAGTTAATGGCTTCAATGGCAGAAAAGTAAAGTTTTGCAGCTTAGTAATCATGATACTGACTGGCTCACTCTCCAGCAAAAGAGAGTCTGAATGAAAGAACAGCCTAGCAATACACAAACATCTCTCCAAATGCACCCACTAGCTATGATGATGGGCATTTTGCCAGTAAAATAATGAAGATCAATTCATATATATATTGGCATATTTATCAAATGTAGAAGCTAGTTGTAATGTATGAATACATTTACACTTTGCTTTATCATTCAACCACACGGCACAAAGTTATTTTATGGTATTTTAAGCCAGACAAATATTATCACATATATGTTCAAACAATTAGTGCTCAGTCATGGGTTAAAGGCATATTGGCTATTAGATAGTCTGCCCTGCTTTGATCTACCACAACGATTCAGTCAAGTAGCTGATTTTGCTAAATAACCCATTAAAAGCATCGCAATATATGTCATGCTATTATGATAATTAAGATGGGCAGCTTGTCCTTCCAAAGCTAGTTAGATAGGACTGAAACAGAGTGCTCTCAGACCATAAAGCAGCTGATATCTATCTATTTATCTATCTATTGGAGCTAATTATAATTTTACATATGGCTTATGGAGTACCCATATCCTTTATTCCCTGGGCTGCTGTTTGATTATGATATTGCAGTACTCATTGTGGCTAATACATAAAAAACATTCATTATGATTATCAGCTCGTGATTTTAGCTAATCAGTTTTCTACAGAATGCAATGTTAATTTTGATCAGAATGCTTTCCTAAGGGTGTCTGCAAATGATGATGTCGAGATTTAAAACACTGACACGAGTTCTGAGTGGTCACATGACCAGTCTGAAAGACCAAAAAAAGAAACCCCTAGTTCTCAAAGAGCTCAGCATTATTGTAAACATTCTGGGCTTTTTCATTTTTAAAAATAAAATGAGACTCTTATCCTTTTCTCAAAGTTTGTAACCCTGATGTCCCTAGGCTCAGTCTGACAAATTATCCTATGGGTGTATAATTAAAGATTGGAACAAATATATCTGCTGGATTGGGAATTTAAATAAGAGAGTTAAACAGAACAGACCCAATCAGGTTGGCTAATCCCTAACGATGACACGCCATCGCTCCCCAAGGCAGTAGACAGAAATACATTGTTTCTGAGAGGTATCATAATACTTGGCCAATATTTCTTGCAAAAGTATAATGGCAATCATGAAAGCCCATTTTCTTATCTTCCATCATGGACTTCTTTTGATCTCCCAGTACTGATGCTAGGAATACACAGAATCATCTGATGTTTGTTATTCTCAGGTTAAAGATTTAATATAAAACTGCAAATATTTGTGCAAAACTTGTAAAACAATATAGCTTTTTATGGTCAGCTGTATTAAAAAAATGATATGGGTAGCTGGGTAAAAAAAAGGGAATGTTAGAGAAGATTAAACATACTGAACAGGCCTATATTGTGGTAGTTGCATTTTATTTATTTATATTTCAAGTTTAGTCACCGCCTGTCTCACTCAGTGAGCAACTCTGGGTGGCTTACAGTAAACACAAAAATAAAAACTGACTAAAATACAATAAACCAATGTTCAAGTAATAAATAACATCTTCCAAGGTAAATTGATGGTAAGTGATGTTTGTTAACCTGCAGGAGCATCTTCAAGGTGCCAGCAACCCCCAGGGCTGGTTGCTACTCTTCACACCCGACGCATGTTGGCAGAGCCAGGTCTTCATCCCTTTCTGGAAGGCTGGGAGGGTGGGGGCCCACTTCACCTCTGGGGGAAGAGTGTTCCATAGGGTGGAGCCAATGGCAGAGAAGGCTTTCCTCCTGGGCCCTGCCAGTTGACATTCTTTTGTAGATGGAATCCGTAACATACCTTCTCTGCCTGACTGGGTGGGATGGGTCAACATAATGGGGATGAGACAGACCCTCAGGTAACCTGGTCCCATGCCATGTAGGGCTTTAAAAGAGATAACCAACACCTTGAATTGAAGCAAATTGATACCCAATGCAGCTCCTGAAGCAAAGGTGTTGGATGTGCCATACTAGGACCTGGTAGGTATGCTTTATATTTTAACATGATCAAACCATCAAACAACATCTGCCTATCCCAGGTCCTTGGAAGGACTTGATAGGTGGATAAAAATGCCAAATCCAGTCTAAACAACTGGCTGACTGTGCAACCAATCATAATAATAATAAGAAATCCAGGTATAGACATCCTGCAGAACATGACATGGATTTTTTTCCAACCCTTCAATAGTAACTTTGCTTTGGATCATATGACCAGAATTGAGGAAGGAGTGGGATTTCTGGAGCAGCTGGCAACATTCCAACCCATTGTGCAATTACCTTCTCCAGGGATGCATTTGGGAAAAAAATCTGGGATGTTTCTCCACAACCCCTGTCTCGACTTGATCCATTTTGAACTCTATCTTTCCTTTGCTGGTTTCTCCTGCCACACCAAATTTGGTCCCATTCTGTTCTGGTTTCAGAGACTTGTCCTGCTGATGCACAGAAGGATGGACAGACAAACTGAATCCTGATTCTCTTTACATAATATCTTTTCAGCAGTTTGGGGTGGGAAAGATAAAAACAATAACACATTAGAGAAAGCTAGGTAATGGTAAAAGCACTAATTTCCACAAAGCAGGGATTAATACTGAAAGTATCACATTTTAAAGGATGTTAAGATATATTAAAATATTGTTAAAATAATATTAACTTGGCATTAAAAAGGGTGATGAAACTGGAAGTATTGCTGCCTCACACCAGAGGCAAAGTCATTAATGTAAATGCCAGGCAATCTTTCCTCAGGAGATCATTCCACAGTTAGAAGGACACATCTGAGAAGAACTTCTTTGTCAAAGTCAACCTCTGACTGTCAGAGAGAGTATTCAGAACAGAGCTTCTGGTGATGATCCTGGGTCTCACAAAAGTAAATATATGAGCTGTTGAAAATGGCTCAGAAGAAAGCTTTGGACCTTGTACAAGTGTGGCTTGCTTGTATGTTTGTTTGTTTGTTTGTTTGTTTGTGGGTTTTATCCCCACCTCAGTCCTTAATAAACTTTGGATTTCTCTGCTATTCATGCAAGCAACCTCACTTTCTTCAGGCTTCTATGTGAACCTGAAAAAAAGATGCCACTACTTTAAGGAAATCTGTGACTTGTAAGGCGTGGCACATTTTGTTTGGGCTTATATACACAGGATTTTGTAATGAGCAGCAGAGAGACACTAACTTGCATGGGGATCTTCTTCCAAATAATTTCCAGAATTTGTACAGTCCTGGTAAATGTGGGAATACACATTAGATAATCAAGTCACAAAGTCTCAAATTAATAGATCGTGAGCACATTTACTGACTTCCTTATTTAACAGTACTCATTTGTTTAGATGCTGCTTGAATAATTATAAACAGAACAAATATTACCATGATGCTCCCAAACCTCCCTTATTTTAATGGAAACAAACACTGTAGCCAACTTCTGGAATTTTTTACTCCTCAGAAAGAGGGAAAGCATCATTATCATATATCATCAAAAAGCCATCAAGTAGATAGATATAATCATGGCTTGGCTGTGGCAGCCTGCGATTGGGATGGTCTGTACATCTTTGCTTTACTTCTCATTGTGATTATACTCCTGGACACCTTACTGGGGCTCTATTCTTTTTCAAACATCATAGTGCTATAAATAATACTAGTGATAAGTCTTGATATAAAATGAAGGATGAGAAATTATTGTTGTTGTTGTTAGTTGCACAGTCAGCCAGATGTCTAGATTGGATTTGGCATTTTTATTCACCTATTGAGTCCTTCCCAAGGACCTGGGATAGGCAGATGCTCTTGTTTGATCGTGTTAAAGGTAATGTTGCAGGATATAAGCTGTTCCAAGTAAAGCTGCCTTTTGCGATTTGCTGATGGTGATTTTGCCAATGCCAATGGTGCTCAAGTGATGCTCCAGATGTTTTGGGATTGGGACCTATTACTATTGGTACTATCTTTGCTTTCTTTTGCCATAGTTGTTCTACTTCTATTTGCAGGTCTTTATATTTTGTGATTTTCTTCAGTTCTTTCTCTTCTATTCTGCTGTCTCCGGCTATTGCAGTGTCCACTATCCAGACCTTTTTGTCTTTCTTATCAACAGTTGTTATGTCTGGGGTGTTGTGTGGCAGGTGCTTTTCTGTGAGTTCTAAAATCCCAGAGCGCTTTAGCTTCTTCATTTTCTATTACTTTGTCTGTTTTGTGGTCCCACCAGTTCTTGCTTGCAGGCAAATGGTATTTCTTGCAGATATTCTAATACACCATTGTTGCTACTTTGTCATGCTGTTGTTTGAAGTTCAAACAACATGCAGTTCATCTTCACCTGATACTGAACAATTCTTGATCTTCCTTGCCCTTTTCTCCACCATTTCTGTTGTTATTACAAGTTCTTTCATTTCAGCTTCTTTTTTATTCTTATCCACCTCCTTTATTCAAGCTGCATTCTTGTTGTATTTCTTTGGGTTGTCCCATAGCTGTGCCCAGAATTTCACTGTTTCTTCTTTGGCAGGTGTTGACTGGTTCATTGCAGTCTCTCCACTGACGGATTGCTAGAAACATTTCTGATTCGACTGAAATTGGAGATTCTGCCTGTAGTGTGTAATTCGATCTTCATATCTGCTGATCCTTTTGGCTATGGCTGTTATTTGCTGCTTTGTTATTTCCAGTGCTTCTTTGATGTTCCTTATTTCTAGATGATATTTCTTGATCAGGTATTCTTTGGTCTTCTTGTTCTTCAGCTTCTCTTGTTTCATCTGTTCTAGCTTGCTTGCATCTGATCTTAGCATGCTGATCTTATTTTCCAACCTGATCTTCCAGTTTGGTGGTACACTGTTTGGATTTTTTTCTTGTTTGTTGATTTTGCATCCAAGGTATTCAGTTGTAACTGCAGCCATGCTGTACATCAGTTGGTTTGTTTCTTGCAATGAGCCGGTGCTTATATTTGATATTACAGTACTGATACTTTTTAATACGTGTGCTAGCTACTTCTTTGTAACAAACTTAAATACAGGCAACCTTATTCTGTTCTTTCTGTGCTGTTCTAGATGCTCAATTATTCCTTGTTTCAATTCCTCATTATTTAGTTAGAGGACTTCGTTCTTTCTAAGGAGAAGGCAGAGGAGAGGGTGCCTGGTTTGGGATGAAAACAAGCTATGCTTGCTTCCTCTACTACCAATTCCCCCTGGTTTGCCTCTACAGTCTGAACTACTTCTGGCAAGGCTTTGGTTTCTTTGCCCTGGGTAGATCTTTGTAGTTCTTCCAATTCTACTTCTGTGAATACTTTATTTCATATTATAAATCAGTGTAGATCTGCTAGTCTCTGTTCTGTTATTTCTGATTCTAGATGTTGTTCTTTCCAGAAGTGGTGTATTCTTTTCAGATATTCTGTTCTTGTTGGACTTGATTTGTAATAGCAGATCATTATTTCCTTGTTTTCAGTCTTTGTATATTTGCGACGGGTAAATAACTTTTCTTCCAGTAGTCCTGCAGCTGCTGGCCCTGGTTGCTCAGCCAACAGTCCTGAGTCTTGTAGTCCACTTGTCACCAGATATCCAGGAACTAGAACACCTAGTGCGTTCCTTGTTGACACAGGCAATGATTGATCTGATATAGGTTTCTGTAATTTACGCCTCACCATATTGTTTATGGGAGAGACACTCTTTGTCCGCCTCCTCTGATGAGACCTGTCCAGTGTGGTGGAACCTCTGTCATAGCTCTCACCTTCCTTGGAGCACACAAGCCCTACCATCATGTCAAGGTAGTGCCTCACTGGAGGATGATGATGATGATGATGATTTCTGTGACCTACAATGCATTGTTGATAAAAACATGTGGTGTTTTAGACACTGTTATAACTAATTTACTCTTTGACAGTATACCGCTTTTCATTTCTTCTGCCAAGACTTTGCACATGAATTAAGGCCTCCATTTGCCTTCAGTTTTTTTTAACCCAATGATAGGCTCTCTTTTCATTTCTCTTGGACTGAAGGAAACCAATTCATCTCCCCAACTGAGATGCAGTTTGGTTTATTCGAAGCATGTGTATGTTAAATTGGACCTCCTTGTTCTGTCAATCAGGATTGCAAGAAATTCAATTCTCTCCTCCCAATGAATTTTTAATCTTTCTCCTTGTCTCCCACCTATCACCTCTAAATCTACTATTTTTTTAAAGCTTTTCTGCTCCAAATCAGGTAGGAATGGAAGGAAAGATTTATTTCTACCACATACATATTATTGTTAGGGCTGCAGCAGCAAAGTGAGAAGTTAAATGAACAAATAATTGAAAAGCCATTGTTGGAGAGAGGAGAGCAGAAAGCAAGTGGGTGGGTCTGAATTATGAAACAGGGTAGGGCTCTATTTTCTAATTAATTATTATAATTCAACAAAGTTTGAACTTCAAACCAAGGAATGCTAGGTGAAATTTCAAATTCTGCATAAATTTTGATGGTCAAATATTTTAAATATATATGCTTTCCCATATGCTAGGGAGGAAGCGATAGATATGATGAAGAATGGCAGAAGAAGGAAAGTTAGGAGCAAACAGGATTATCTGCTTTGTGACATACGGTAGTAGATAAATTCAGAGTTCTTTTTTTTCTGGATTATGTGTGAAATTACAAGAGGGAAACCACCCTCTTCTTATATGGATTCTAAGAGCTGAAGCACACACACACACACACACACACACACACACACACTCCTAATCATGGAAAGAAGGAAGCTTTATTTCTGGTGTCATCTCACAAAACCATATAAATACATGCATGAGATCAGTGGTTCAGCCAATCCATCATGCTCTGTCTGACTGTAACCAGACATTTCTCGGGGATCAAGAGATACAGCATTTACATAATAATATGATGATTATAAAATCACTATTTCCTGTGACACTGCTTTCTTTCTTATAGTTAATGAATATTTTTTGCAACTATAAAAGGACATTGTGTGTATAGATGATGAATAAAGGTGTTAGCAAAATTTATATATTAAATCATCTTAGGGAGGATGAAATTCTGACATTAGCTTATGTTCTAGTTTTAATATATTTTCATGCAAACACACGGACATATTTCTCAAGCAGGAAGTCATGTTTGGAAAAAAAAAATCCAGCATAGATAAATTTTTGGTAAAGAGGAAAAATGTGACATAGTTATACTGCAAAATATGAAGTGGCTATCAATGCCAAATTAAAAAAAAAAAAACTAACTCCAAAATCAAGTGGAAAAAAGCTTTCAGCAGTAGTGAGAGAGTTCGTTGTTCAATTCTGAATAGTATTTAGCAAAAGGCTATTCCCAAAGATAGTTTTGTTATGGTTGCATTCAATGTACAGCTTGGATGGAAAATGCAATCCGCTTCCTAATTCAGTTTTCATTGAACAACAACTAACCTGAGCCAATTCAGAGCTGCTGAGGTGCCCATCACCATTTATATCCAAGTAATTAAACAAATCTTCGACTAAGAAGCGCTTTTGGGTTCTGTCTTCTCCTGGCTGGTTTTGCTGCCTCTGGCGATGTGACTGAAGATCCAGGAGGATCCCCTTTAGTTGACTGTAGTCTGCCATTGTACAAGCATCACCTAAAAGATAAGACATCATTACCTGTCTATGTGCTTCTGTTTGACAAATTCCAAGACGATGATTCTGAGAAATAAGACAAGCTACTATCAGTTTTCAAGATTGTCCATGAGAAATCCATTTCTTTAAAGATGGATTTTTTAATCCCCCTTCTAAACCCTTCTTCTAAGGAAGTTCATCAACATTTTACTTTTTCTGATTATAGAACTGTATTCAACAGACAGCAGAATAATCTACTGACTGCAATAAATTCTCTGTAGATATTTTTTAAAAGTAAATGTATATGTTGAGTGACTGTGAAGGACAAAAATGAAATCAAATGATTCAGAATCATCGTCCTTATTCTTGTACCCCCCACCCCCAAGTAGTTCCAATTTTTATGCACTTCTACATTACCATGGCACAATCCAACTTTTTTTTTCCTGGAGTACAAAAAGATTAGAATGGCTTTGAAGTCATGCTCATGACTTACTCGATGGCTTTTTAGAACATCAGTAAAATGAGCTCTAAGTCTTCAGGCATGAAGCAGTGATTATCAAAACGAAGTAGTGTGGTATAGAATTCTATGCACACCTTTGGAAGAGCGATTTACAAGCTGGGCTTCAGATTTCCAAATGAGAAATTCTTAATCTTCAGACATGTGATACTATGGAATAATAATCTATTTGAAAAGACAATAATGCTTGCAATACATTGGGACATTTTATGGCACTTGTGCTGTTTATTTATTTGTTTGTTTATTATTGAAAAGACTGATATGGTTGCCCATCTTGTAAAACACAGCTCTGGGTGGCTCACAGCAATAATAAAACCAAAGACAAGAAAACCAAGAAAACCAGGCACCTGACCCACAATCTCCAATCCATCAAAACATATAACACTTGAGCTCCAAACTCACCCTACCCCAGCACTTGGGGGGAAAAGCTAGCTCTTCATGCCTTTCGGAAGGCTAAAAGGGTGGGAGTCTACTGGATCCTGGGGGAAGGGTGTTACCATTACCTGTATGAACCCACTTAACCCTCCACTGACTGGTTTTGTAATCCATAACATATTTTCCATATTTTCTGATGGGATAAGATAAATAACTTGTTTCCACAGTATAAGCTCTTTTGAATGATGGACATTGTAATCACTTCAAAAGTAACTCCCTCCTATAAAAGCTGGTAACAAAATGCATGCTGCTGCAATCCCAGCAGCTCACTTTACTTTATTTAGACATTCCCTGAATGAATTCAGGATTAGAATACAAGAACACAGCATTAAAATTGTGTTATGACCAGTCACTACAAGTATTATTTATTACCTAGCAAACTCATGTTGGTCTATTGCTGATCTTTTCTCTTTCTCCTGTCAATGGAGGTTGGAGAAAAGGCCACTGAAAGTTCCTTACGTAATATCTAGAATAATAATAATAAAGCATAGAAGCAAATCTGCTTGAAACAGGTATAATCAGAAAGGAGTGAAGCAGAGCAAATGTCAGGGAAGGAGCCTGAATGAAGTTAAAACTGTATCCCCTATGAAATATTCCTACAGGAGGAGTTTCGGCAACGGAAAGATAAAAAATTTCTTATGTTTCCAATTAGAAATATGAAATTATAAGGCAAATCTGAAAAACTCTCCAGTGAATATCTGTTGTATGGGTTTGGAGAAAAACTCATTCTGTTTTAAGACAATTGTTCCTGAGAATGTAATTCTATCACATTCTTTACAGTAATAGATGTGAGATCTATCACTGCTACTGTGAGCTCAATATGAGAAACATGGCCCTATTAACATATATGAGTATTACTTCCGAGAGATTCAGGGAAATCTCTGAAAAAGGAAAAAAGATGATAAGAACACCTAATCTGCATGTTTAAGAGGCAAGCCATGTATAACATTACAAGGGGAAAAGAGCTTCTGAACAGTACAAAAAAATTAGCATAAGATGCTTTGTAAGGGGCACTGGGTGTCCGTCCCCTTTCTTTTCTAAGCCTATAGCCGAGGCTTTGATAGGTTCTCCATCACCAAGGAATATATAGGCTACAGAATTCTCTTCCAGGTTGTACTTTGTAAAACTCCATTCGTGAGGAAATAAGAATACCAGGTGAGCTAAAACACTTCCTTTATAAACTCTACTCCAACAATAAGTAGAGCTATAAGCCATAATTGGCAGCTTAATCAGCTAAAGCTTTAGGCGATTAATCAAAGGACACCACTTCTAAACAGTAAGTTCCAATTTTCATCAGGGTGAACATGAATTAAGAGCACACTTATGCCATTTTAACTCTAGTTTGTCACTGTAATAGGGAATTTAAAAAAAAATTAAAAGGTGGACTTTCTACTTTAACCATCATTTAAAATGCGCATGGATTTATCAGGCTGTAAATTACGATACCCTTCAATATACAGTATAGAACCTCAAAATTTATTGAGATGGTTGAAATTTGCAACTATAATTTAAGCCATTTAAATCTAATTGCTTAATGATTTGATTAATTGGCTACAAGTCACATGACTAATGAAAGAAATATAACCATCTAGACTCTCATCCTAAACACACTTACTAACCAGTAAACACTGTATTCACTGAAATACAGTGAGGCTTATTTCCGATTAAATATGCACTAGATTGTACTTCAATCCAATGAGAGCGCTGGCAATGAGAAATGCTATAAAACTGGAAGTGCTCTGAGAATCATTGGTATGTGGTCTTTTAAACAAAGTGGTCAAATTAGCTTTGGGATTTGAGGACAGTCAAACTTCAGCCATGAAGTGTTTGGGCAGCCTTGGCAAAAATGTTATTATTAGAATCAGGGGACAGTGACAGAGGAAAATTGCCCCTTAACTGTTTAACTAAATAGCAACAGGCAATAGAGATATTAGACATGGCAGAACGCACACATATATAAAGCTGCTTTAAACTAAATTTATCTAGAACAACCTCCCCAAACTGGGTACTAGCCAGATGAGTTGGATTCAACTCTCAGAATTTGTCAGCCAGCAGGCCATTACTAGGAAAGGTTGGGAAACATCTCTAGAATCTCAACTGTTTCCTGCCCTGCTACACAAATTCTTTTGGAGGTGATGTCCAAAAAAGTTTTAGACATGGGAATTTCTTTATGTATTATTTATACAGAGCTGGAAATGTATTTATCCAACCCTGCCTTTTCTCCCAGTGGTGTTCTAAATGTAAGAAGGCAATTAAAAACAGAACAAAACCACAACAGTAAGAACAGTACTGATAGATAGATAGAAACAGAAGCCAAAATCAGCAGAAATATTTTCATGGTACTCCAAGGCATCATAGCAAATACAAGAGAGAATGATGGTCTTCTCCTGGCAGCTAAGAGACAACCAAGACAGAACAAAGCAAACACATTAAGAGATTTCTATTATGTTGAACCATCAACACATAGAGTTAGATGTTCCTAGCCCAGAACCAACAGCCTCATTTATTCCCAGAACTTTAGTGTATTTAGGTGATTTTAGACTTCATGGAACTAATTTATGACTGCAGGACAACTACTAGAAGGGAGCAAAGAGATGAAAAAAAAAAAAATCTAACTTCTTGCCATCTAGTAATTGTCTGAAATTTTGCAGCCCAAATGTGGTAACGCAACAGAAGTTTCCCCTCATTAGATGGTAGTATGGATTGCTACTTCAAACTCTGATCAGCTCTTTCTGTTGCATTTATGGCTCTTCTGATGATTCTGCTGGATAGGGCCAGCATTTCTGCTCAGTCTTTGCAACTGACTAACAATGGTGGTAGAATCTGGATTGTCAACCACCATCGTAAAAGCAGAGAGAAACTAACCATGGGCTCATCTGGTCCTGCACACAAATCAAACACAAATCATGCATGGTGGCCCATTTTTTGTTGCATGCCAAAAGAATCAGTAGACTGCGACTGGTGGGCTGAATTTAGTTTGGTTGTTTTCAGCTAATGACGCAAACCTATGAACCAGTGATTTCAAAAGTTTTCATTCATTTACTGTGCCAGGCATAGACCACTGATTTAGCTGAAAGTCACAAACTGAGAGAATGAGAAAGTTGGGAGATTAATAGTAGTCAGCCCTATGAATATTTCAGCAGGAATATTAGATATAATCAGTACCTAATTTATGAGAAGCATCATGAATTACTAGATTCCTATATGACAAATATACTTACAAGAGATATTTGTGAAACAGAGCAAGTCAGCTATACCGGCCCCACATTGCTTCAGCACTCATCACAAGGCTGATCTGGAGTTCTATCATTTTTCACCTTCAATTTTTTACTTGAAGGGAGGAGAGGGATGAATTCCAGATAAACATTATACATATTTTGACCTTGCCAAGTGCAATGATAGATCTCTCCTTTACTGAGCTTTTTTTAAAAAAGAAATTGTATGAACTGTCTGACTGGTTGATATCCTAGCATTAAATGGTTTTTGGTTATTAATTTGTTTGAAAATAGAAATCTATTTCCTATTTATAAATACATAAAGCCAAACATATATGAAGCCATCATAATATTAATATTATAACACAGTAATAATTGTATTACATGCTGATATTTTGATTTAGAGCCTGTGGGAAAATATAAGGGTATTTCTAGGAATTTATCCCAGTGTGATTTTGAAGCACAAGAGGTAGTCTGATAGATTTTGTCTCTGAGGAAATTCTAAAATCACTTAGTTCCAAATATTTGGCTTATTAAACACAATATCTAATAGCAAATTTAAGACAAAATTTTCACATGGTCAGGTATTATGTAATGATTGTATCATTTTAAAATATTTAATAAAAAAGGTTTCATGATTGCTGCATAGTTAACAAAGATTTATATAATAAAAAATAAAGTTTTTAAAATTATACTAATTAACAGAAAAATGTATACTTGCAAAAATGATAAAATTGAAATATAACATCAAAACAATAACAGAGCCTAGAAAACCCTACAAATAAAACAACTCCAAAATGCTCACATAGAGGGGTTCAAAACATTTCCAGTCTGAACTCTTTTGAAAACAGAACTATGGATTTTTCACAGTTCACATTTTGGTGAGGTCAGAAATGCCCCTTTCAAGTTCAAAATGGTTTAAAATTGAAATATTTGGAAACACCAATTCATTATTTTTCCTTATAGTGCAAAAGCAAAGAAACAATACCTAATTGGAATGTGGACAAAAACACATCAATAATCCTTTGCTGCAATTCTGGAATAGATTTATCCTTTCAGTATTGTATACTAGTTCTTTTGACTATCTTACACATGTAAGAAATCCACAATTCTCAATGTCTTGATAAATTCTAAGTACTGGGGAGATGGGACGTAGCCATTTAAAACATATATATCCTTAACCCACTGTGATCATTCTAAAGTCATGTTATCACTCCTGTGGATTTCAATCAAAATACATCAATAATAGGACCAGACCAGACCACTTCAATCTCACATATACTGCAACCAACTATTATTAAACTTTCTTGAAATTTTCATTTCAGTATATTTCAAATAGGTTTTTAATAGGAAATCACTAATTTAATATGTTTAAGGAAATTTCCACTAAAGTACAAAAAGATGTGTTCAGGCCTGCTGTATCAAGATTGTCAATATTTCATAGGATTATGCAAGTTTTGAAAATGCTTCAGAATAATCGTAGAATCAAAGAATCAAAGAGTTGGCAAGCAACTTGGAGATCTTCTAGTCCAACACTCTATCCAGGGCAGGAAGCCTCAATCATCCCAGGCAAACCTTTGCTTGATGGAGCATGTACCACTCCAGGGATCAGGCTGTTCTGCTACTTATCAGCTCTCATAGTCACGAGATTCCTCCTTATTGTGAGTTTGGATTTTTCTCTGTAAAGCTTCCACCCATTGGTTCTTGTGCTACCCTTGGGCTCTATGATAATAAATCCATATCCTCTTCTCTGTGGTACCCCTTCAAGTATTGGAAAATTACTATTATGTCTCCTTTTAGCCTTCTCTTCTTTAGACTATATCATTCTTCATAGCTTGCAGCCTCCAAGTCCCTCACTATCTTTGTTGCTCTTTTCTGCACTCTTTCCATTTCCTCAGCATCTTTCTTGTACTGTGGCAACCAAACTAGACACAGTATTCCAGTGCAACATAGAGCGGAACTATTACTTCCCATGATCTCAACATTATACCTATGTTGATCATCCCAAGATTGCACTGCCTCTTTTGGAAGCTACGGCATACTTATGGCTCATACTTAATCTCTAGTCTACCAGGAGATCCATATCCTTCTCAGATATACTATTGCTGAGCTAGGCATAATCTATCTTGTATCTATACCTCTGATTTTTTCCTACTTAAATATAGAATGCAACATTTTTGACATTAAACTGCATTTTGCTGGAAAAGGCCCAATGTTTAAGTCGATCAAGACCCTTTTGAACCTTGACTCTGTCTTCTAAGGTATTAGTAACAGCCCCTCAGGTTTGTGTCATATGCAGATGTGTTCAGCATTCCTTCTATCCTCTCATTTAAGTCATGTATAAACATATTGAAGAGCACTGAGCCCAGAAAAAACCCTGAGGTACCCCACTGTATATTCTCTCCATGGAGGGATAGATTCATCAAGGACCACATGTTGGGTATGGTTGTTCAACCAACTCCAAATCTGGTAGTGGGACCATCCATCCCATATCATTCTATTTTATAAGGAAAGAGGCTATGGTCAATTTTACTGAAAGCCTAAAGGAAGTCTAATTATACTTGGTCTCCTAATCTAATTACTTTGTCAAAAAAAAAAAAAAAGCAATGCAACTGGTCTGGCATGTCCTATTTTTAAGATATCCATGCTGGTTTTTAGTATGAGTTCACATAAGAATGAAAGTAAATCTTTTCTAAAATGACTTCTAAATCATTTGCAAAGTATGCACAGCCCTAGTATCAATTTCATCAACTCCAGTTTCCTCAAAAGCATTGTCCTAATTTCTAAAATTAAAAGAATGTATTTTTTCCATTATTCAGCCAGATGGATTCCTCTAATTTTGTAACTTTCTCCTTCTCCACATGAACTTTCCTAAAATCCTATCTGAGGAGCCTGTACAGGGTTTAGCAAGCTACCCTTGCTATCATTTGCCTTGACCCTTTGCCGTTATTATTACCAGAGGCAGTTGCAATCCTCTTAATCTGTGTTGGAGCCCATAAGATTTATCTGCTAAAAACTCTGGTTTCCAGGCCTTATTTAGCAGGAGCTTCACTTGTTTAAACACATACACATTTCTAGCACAATAACTGTGGTGGCTAAAATAGAGGAAACAATGGAACACCATCTGTATGTACTCTCATTTGTTTCCATTATGGGAGCTGCTTTGTTAACTACCCTCAAGCATTTTTTTTTCTTTTCCTGTACAACAAAAACTCATTATTAACCATTTATTTCATTTCAGAAAATCCTCATTGGTAGATCTTGTTAATAGATAGCTCACAGCTGGCTTACCTTGTTAGCAGCTCCTGGAGACTCCAGATTATTTCCTAATTGGAGCCCCTCCTGGAAGTTACGTGTTAGCTGACTTTGTATCTTTAGGGAATATCTTTGAGGTTTGCCACCTGGCATCCAAAACAGAAACAGTACTGCAACTTCTTTCCCTTTTCCCACCAAGACAGATTTTGATAGAGAGCTTTTCTTATAACTTGAATGTTTTTACTGATGAATAGGGAAGGAGGCAACCTTCATTAATCCTGGTTTCCCCTGCAGCGTTATTTGACCCCAAAAGTCTTTTGGGGAGGTTTAGGGAACAGTTAAAGATGGGACACTAGGCTGCCAACTAGGGGTATTCTTTGGGCCATTATATTCAGGGTCAGTTCTAGTGATGAAATAAAGCTCTGGATCCAACCCCTATTCCAGTGAGGAATCAGATAATGCTAAACATATTGGGTTACACACACACAATAGCTATTTGTGTTGAAAATATGGCTTCTTGTACCCTAGCAGTTGGAAGCCAATCTCATCATCTAATTACTCAACATGTCAGCATTTGACATCTGCAGTATGCACTGACTCCTCCAAATGCAGAAACTGCATCTCTGGCTAAATAAAAGCACCAGACAATGATTTTATTATTATAGAAATTATACATAGGAACTTAGATTGGTGGAGTCTTCTATTAGCTTTCCTTTTTACCTAGAAAGATAGCACTGCAAGATTCCCATGGGAAGGTGGTTTTGGAACAGTAGTCTCTATTTATAAAAAGGTAAAAGGAATGTTCCTTCTAATTATTGACCCATTAGCTTACCGAATATTATTAGCAGGATGTATGCTATCCAATTAAGAAGGAAGCTATTGGATTAGGTTGAGGCAGAACACATCTTGGCCGATGAGCAGGCTGGCTTTGGGGAAGATTTCTCCCATATAAACCAAGCCCTGATACTTGACTGAAAAATATACAGTTAATCCTAGTTCAGTGGTATATGCTGCCTCTGTAGATGTTAAGTCTGCCTTTGACTTAATTTGTAATAGCCATGAGTGAAAGAATCCTCTATCAATAGATGTTAGCTTCTATTATTGCAAAAAGTTCAAGATAGATCTAGGATACAAGTCTGATATTCTATGCCGGCCCATTACACTAAGGATATCTTGATGAGTAAAGGAGCTAGGCAGAGCTATATCCTGACTCCTAAATTGTTCAACATTTATATAAATCCCCTGATTTCAGATTTATATAATCTGGCACATCATCCCCCTAAGATGGCATACAAATGTATTTCAATCCTACTATGGAGAGTGTAATTTTAGTGGCACTGACCCAGGTTGGCCTGAGAAGTTGTGGTCCCTGGCAGAGTACTGCACACAGATTAATTACGATAAGACCAAAGTTACAGTCTTTGCAAAGTGCCTTAAAGTCCACAGACGGAAACGAAATGGACATGAGGTCCAATTATTCAAATAATTTGGAATAGTTTTCCATGCTATAGGAAGCCAGAATGCATATCTGGTGTATGTTCTACAGTATGCCCTGAGATAAACTTTGTCTATTCAAATGTCTCATAGATCCTGGGGAGCAACATATATCTCACAATAAATTAAACTATTTATTGCTCAAGTGCAACTTCTATATGGTATAGCAACAGGACCTTATAATTATCTCACTGATGGAGATCCTTCATCCTAAATTCCTGAAAATATCTTTCAAGTACCATGATGCGTCTCAAATATTGTGCTCTGTCTGGAAGCTGGTGCAAATAAATTTGAAGCCGCATTGTCATTTAATACACTGAATTGTTAGCTAAAAACAGTTTTCCACCCTATTAGACTGGTTTCTCTAATTTCTTCTGATAACTTCATTAGCAAATGGAAAACTACATTCTACATACCTGGAGCCATTGTGATTACTCGCATGATGCTATACTTACCTAAGGCCCTGATTGGGTCAAAGCCAAGCTAAGGCAGAGAATATTAGGTATAGAAAACCAGGAAGCTCAATCTTGTGTGCCAGGAGGGGTTTACTTAGGTGCTCAATGTTTCATTTTCAGCCTGGCCAGGCACCTGCGCCAGACTGAAATATCTTAATAGAGATGAGCTATGACACTAGCATGATTGAATGTCTAACCATTGAATGGCTTTGCCTGTATACAATGGGCTATGTTGACACCACTACTCATTTTTCCCCATACTGTCCCTCTTACAGGGTTATGCATATATGCCATTAGCAAATTGTTCAGGGCACCCAAACTTTTTTTTTTTGCTATCTACTGTCTAGTAGAAACAATACAGTCTCTCCAAAAATCTCTCAGTATTGTTATGATGCCTGCAGATATGGAAAGGAAACAACTGCTTCATTGTCCATGAGAGTATAGAATCTGTATAGAATTTCATACCTGTTAGATATTGTATTATTTGGTATTATAACGTACACACTATATTTTGTTGCACCTTAGTATAATGTTAGCTTTAATACACCAAGATAACTGATTATTTTAGTTTGCTTGTGGGTTTTTTTTTTTACTTTCATAGGTTAACCTGGCTATGTGATCAGGCCTGGGGGTCCCAGGGGACCAGGGAGATTTTGCGATGGCACCTTTATTAACATTATCCCCTCCTGTTTTGTGTCCTTTTATAGTTATTTTTAATTGTAATTGGTTTTTATGCATCTATTCTTTTTCATTGTTGTATGCCACCCAGAGTCACTTTTATGTGAGATGGGCGGCTATATAAATACAATAAATAAATAAATAAATAAATAAATAAATAAATAAATAAATAGGTTAATAATGTTATAGATTTAATTATTTAGATTAGTTTTATAGATTTTCAAGTTTTTTATTCAGAATTTTATATTTTATTCACTTTATTCATTCTATGGATGCTTTATTGTGTTTTACTGTATTTTATCTTACTGTAGGCTGGTCGTTGTCCAAAATAAAGTATTTTTCTCTATTACACTTGAGGTAATTTAGAAATTCTGCTGACATTTTAAATTTTACTTATTTGCACTTGATTGTTCCTATTATAGAGTTTGTGCCACAGGAATGTTAACTAGAGGTAACAATGAAAATGTGCTTGTTAAAATTCTGCTATACTGTAATCATATAGTTGGTACTGTCAAGGGTAAAATCCTTTTCTTCATATTTTAACATTAATTTCATTTGCTGGAGAAGTGATAGAAAAAAACTTTAACCTGCTGATCTTAACCCATTTGCAGGGAGCTAAGCTTTCAAAGGAAACTTTGTTTTCAGCTGTGGTTTCTGTGGGGTGGTAGTTTTCAGCAATCTGTGGAACTGAGCAAATGAGATGTTCAGCTTGAGATCTATATCATCTCCTATATCAATAAGAATCTGGATGGACATTAAGGTTGGCAAGAGAGACCCACTATGGACCTTTCTATTTTCTGATGCCTGTTGGACATTCAGGAGGCAACCTTCACTTACAATGCTCCCAAATGTTGAGGAATTGTATTTATCCTCCCACTCTTTCCATTTGCAAGAAGGGGAGTTAAGATCTCCTCAGCTAGGCCTTTTAAATTGCATGAATAACTATTTTAACCACTTTTATCCATGTTAACTACAGTATTCTTTTAAAACATGTATTATATTTTAGTTACCTTAAGTACTTTATGTGCTGAAAGACAAGAGATAAATCTTCATTAGTATGATCATTCTACCTGTTTGTTCATAGGGCATTTAAGGCAGTTCATAACTGAAAAATAAAACACAGGTCACTAAAATGTCATTAAACTTTTAATATTATTTTCAAGGGGTCACTGCTTTGCAGTAGTTCAGCTCCTTCCTTGGTGGACAGTTCCAGTCAGTGGTGGTGGGACAGGACAGATCAGCCTGATGGCTATTCCCTTGTGGGGTGCTGCCAGAGTCAATTCTCCCCCCATTCCTTAAATAGTGGCTTTTACATTCATTTACATGACGCCACTAGAGGAGGTTATCCAAAGATTCGGGGTTGGGTATCATCAATACGCTGATGATATCCAGATTTATATTATCATTATCCCAGACCAGACTGGTGATGCTGTTGAAGTCCTGTCTCAATGCCTGTTGTCTGTGAAGATATGGAAGGGAGGGAACAAGCTTAAACTAAATCCTGAAAAGATGGAGTTACTGTTTGTTCATCGAAGTTCTCAGTCAGCTCCAGTGGTGTCTCTTGATGAGATGGCAGTCCCCTGAAGAAGCTGGTCCCTGACTTGGGGATTCTTTCGGACTCATGGCTCCTACTAGAACAACAAATAATGGCCACGGCTGGGCAGACTTTTTCGCAGCTTTGACTGGTGCACCATGTGTCATGATCCAGGACTCAGACATATCTGGGCATGAAGAATCTGTTCCAGCTGAATCAGTAGAATGCCAGTCTCAGACGACACCTATTTGGCTCCCATCCAGATGCCTTCCAGAAGCTGCTAAAAAGAGCTCCTGGAATTTGAGAATTTGGGCCTTGATTCCATATTAGTTTGGCTATACTTTGGTTTTCATTTATTTAGTTCTATGTTTTAGTCTGTGAACCTTTTATTTGTATACTTTTGTTTATGATATGTTGTTTCTTGGGTATCTTTCTGGTAAACCACCAAAAGTCCTTAGGAATTTGGCAGTCTAATCATCATCATCTTCATCATCAACATCATTTAAAGGGAGTTCCTCAGGTTAGCCACCTTTCTATCTGGAAAGACAAATTGTATATGTACTACACCATAGCAATGCCCATGCTATTACGATGAGTAGCAGTCTTGTGAATCTAGAAGAGAACTCTAGTTCTATAAGTCTGTATTGTGGTCAATGGTTATAGTGCAGCTGTGCTTCCCCATTTACTTCATAGCATCAAGGCAATCAAAATCTCTATCCCATATCTGAGCAAAAGCCTGACTGAAATTGGGACCGTCCAATTGCATCTAGATTTATGAGGGAATCAAATGATGTATTTGAAAGGAGCCAGTAGCATTTCAGTTTGCTTGTATCAAGCAGAAATGTATTTATTTAACAACTGTCATATATCCCTTCCAAAAGGAAGCATATTTCTTCTAACTATGGGGCCAGTCTGGCCAATTTTATCAGCAAGAAGGGGCAAAATCAACCCCTTCATAATCACTATTCGCATGCCCTGTCTGCTGCTCCGTCATCTTAGGAATCTTCCATATACTACAGCAAAGGTTCACATATTTCATTTGAAAGCATATTAATACATGATGGATTCCAAAGCTGTGGTTTGCCTCTGCAAAATATTAAAGCATGTTTCCTGAGAACCTTTCATGCATTTCTCATCAAATCAGATTGTGGCCACAAGTGTGTGATGTCAAGGGCAGGGATAGTCAGTGCCATTAGAAAAGTGAGAAACATCTAATTACCAAATGGTTGAAGAACTCCAAAAATGCTGCAGTTTGTGCTGCTCATTTACAAAGCCTGTTGCATTTTTAATATTCATCTGCCCCGTGTTTTGCTACTCTTAATGCCTAAGGCCAAGATGAACCTTAATTTTATTGTCCTTCCAGATCTTATTTCAGGACCTGTAATTTAGGGGCTGCTTGAAGTTTCATTTGATCTGTATGGAAATGAAGTTGAAAAATCCATTCCTTTTCCTCAGCTCTCTCTGTAATTCAGTTTTAAAAACTAAGGCCTTTAATGCAACTTTTTTTTTTTTTTTTTACAAGCGCACAGAAGCTCTTGGTCTCATCTCAGATAATCAGGATTCACAAAATATGTTTTTCATGTAATCAGTCAACAATATTTTCTACAAAACTCTGTTTAGCAAAATTCCAGTTTATTTGGTGTCTAGAATATGAGAGTATCCTAAAGGGGAAAAATAGAAAAACTGGAGAAAAAAAAATTAGCTTGAACATTCTGGCCAACAATCTAACTTGGAATGGCAACTTCCTATGAGTTATATTATATTTTCCTCTTCCCCCAAGATTCATGTGAAGTATTTTTCATGCTTTTTCTATGTTTGGAATACCTTTTTTCTTTTTATAATCAAGCCACACCAACCTTTTGACAGTGTTCAAATATCAATCAGTAGGTGCTAAGGGTTCTGTATTTGCAGAAGACTCCTGTAAATTCCATCACAGTACAAAAAGAATAATTTTTCCACTGAGGTGGTGGTTGTTTTTTTTTCCTTCACCCAACAGAGTGCCAGGATAGGAGAAGACAGAAATGGCGGGATTTTCTTTTTAATCTCAGCATTCAAAGGTATAGGAGTCTCAGTTTCAGGACATGACAATCCCGAGAGACCTAACAAACTGAGCCAGGAATAAGTTCCTCCAAATTCAGCAGGGCTTCCTCTCAGTAGCAGAATGCGGGACTGCGGTCACAAGTATTTAAATATCATCACAACATGACAACAATCAGTCTACATAATGCTCATGACACTTTCCCTCCAAGAAAGCATTCTAATGGAATGGAGAGAGGAAAGAATTCGGTGCCTTCTCAATATGTGGCAGGCATCTTTTCACCCCTCCTCCCCACTTCCCAGTTTGCTATTTGTTTGTTGAACTGTACCCTGCATTTGACATGATACATATAAGATCTTTTTTAAACTTTACATATTCTTCTTCTTAGCCTCTATTCTATTCTTGTTTCAGAAGTCTGTGGAAATAGTCATATTTTTGAAATCAGCATGATTTTAAAGCACTTTGCAAAGATGAGTCACACAGATGTTAGCAATTTTATATTCTAGCCTTCCAGCATGTCCACTGCTCAATAGATTTAGCTGCCAAACTATAACATCAGATTTTCGCTTCTATAACTGCAGAGAAGCACTTCTTGAAAATGGAAGGTATTTTTCCTCTTAGCTTGCATCATTGAAATCTGGTTTCCCTGGGGCAGGGTGGGGGGTGTTGCCCTCTCTGAGATGTGCCCTCCCAAATTTCAGGTGTGGTACCAGCCATGTCTCTGGGTTGGGATGGGGGAGTGGCTGCTGTTACTCAGGAGTCTCTGGTTGCTTTCAGGGCCCTGCCCCAGACATAACCGGATGTGAGACCCTCTTTGCGAGACAGGGCTGTAGGGATCAGTTGGGATTGTTGCTTGCTTACCTTCCTCCCTACGGTGTGGTAGCATTTCTGCCTGGGCTTCTTGACTCTGTGGCTGATTGGCAGTGGGGTTCCTCAGACTTATGATCTGGGACTTCAACCTGCTTTTCTGGGTCTGGAGTCTGAGGTAGCTCAGGAGTTAGAAATGTCCCCTCCTGGGTTTCAAGTGTAGCACCAGCCATCACCCCAGGGAAGCGGTGGTGGAGTTGCTATTGTCATCTAAGAAAACCAGAAGTGAGACTCTATTGATTAGGTTGGATACCAGGGGTCAGATGGTATTGCTGCTATTATACCAGTTTCCTTGCTGTCTGGTAGCTTCCCTACCCAAGTCACTTGACACCAGGGCCAGATTGTCTGTGGAGTTCCGCAAGCATGTAACCAGGACTATAAAAATTGTTTGTCCAAGACATTTACCCATTGACTTGTGAGTCATTGATTTGCCGTGTTTGTCTTTCTAGTCTTCTTCCATGGCCTGGAATGAGGGATGAGAAAACTACCAGATCCCAAGTTCTTAGGATTCTTTGTAAGATTTTCAGGTTCCATTACAGTATTATTGTAGCTATTCTTTGAAGTATCATTTGTCCCCACATGTATGAGCAAGAAAGAACCATTATCAGTGGAAGTTAATTTGTCACTTTCCTGATCATTGCTCTGGCAATCAGCAATTCTGATATGCTGATAGGTCTGGTTGGCATATATATTTGTTTCAGTTCCTTGTAGTAATCAGTCATTTTCTTGACTTATAACTTCTTTTTTTTTTGGTTGCTCTTCTTATAGGGAACAGTTGCATCATCTCTATCCTTTAGGGATTCACTGTCCTGTCTCTTGTTCTGCAGTGTCTGAACATTCAAAGTCTATTTCATCTGCAAAGGCCTGAAAACCATTTCCAATTTCCAGTCATGCAGAAAATCTTCTACTCTTATTTCTGATGGTTGCTGTCATTGACTGGATTTACCCCTTTGTTTGACTGTCTTTCATATGGAGAGTTGGTTCCAATGTCAGTTTCAGTTGTGGAACCTTTTTTCCTTGAACTGATAAGTGTTCACCCTTTCTCATCAGCTGAAAGATAGCCATTTGCTTTTCCAATCCTTTCATTTTTTCTTCAAGGACTGTTGTGATCTTCCATTTGTTGCAAATATACGTTGGGTTGCTTTCAGATAGGAAACAAACATTTCACAAATTTTGCAGGTTATAACTGGAGACTTCTGGTTATTCCATCTTCCCTTTTGTTTCTTAGCGCAAGAAACATCAGCAAAAAGTCCCCCCCCCCCCCCGGTCACTTCTCAAATTCTCCAAGTATGAAGCCTTGAAAATTATGAGGAACTTCTCTTTCCTGCTGAATGCCCTTGGGTCTCTCTGTTCGCTTGCACAAGACTCACTCCTTGTAATCAGCAGCTATTCAGGATATGATCTTTTTATGCTTCAGAGCTCAGCACACAATCCCTCAGAACACAGAACTAAGGAGGCCACTCTCTTCTTTTCCTTCTGTTGATCTCCCAAGCAAACTCCTCTTAGTTTCCTCTCTGTTTACTTGCTCAGTTCTGATCAATCTAGCTTCATCAGTACAATGCCTCAGTTAACATAGACATAGTCAGTTCCCAGAGGTTTCAATTATAAAACCTTTTCAATCTGACTTAGGCACGGTAGGATGGATGTTGTGATCAAAACATTACTACTAGATCATTATTGAATTATCCTTTATGTGGGACCTTTGGCATTCAGAATAACTACTTTACCATTATCCAACAACTGGCTATTGAATTAGATGAGTGTACAGGGAGGTGTTTTATGCTTATTATTCAAGATAACTCTCTCTCTGTTGACAGGGTTGTATGGAGCAACATGGCTGTGTATAAGAAGGGAATACAGTCTTAATGAAACATTTTCCATGATTATAGCAGCTCCCCAAATTGCTTTGGCAATTTCAGAAATCTGCATAGACACCACATACGCATTATCACATTACTTTGGATGAATTTGTATGTTAAAACTGCAGGAGAAATTAGATGTAACCCCCCCCACACACACACACACACACACGCACACTAATATAAAGCAATTCAAATTCTGAGTAAAATAACGACGATTCATTTTCATTTGGAAATATTCTATATAATTACCCATTTTAAAAGACTTAAGTAAGTATAACATACTTTAGTGGAATGTGAATGTTCCAGGCCTTAAAATGGCATTCACAAACATGCATCTTTCTTGAAGTTTTGCTGCACTCTCTACCTGTTTGTACTTTGGTAATTCAGCACGTTTTTTATTGTGTTCTGAAACTGGTAAGTTAGCATGCCCTGATTGGAAATTGCATTAGGAGCTGTCAACCTCCAGCCTGCATGCTGAATTACTGAGGATTATCTGTCTGCATGCTCAGCTCTAAAGGAATTGGGAGTGCTATGCATGTCTCTGTTGCAGGGAGGCTATCCTAGTGAGAGAACTCATCATAACATCAGCTATTCTATTATACCTGGACTCTTCCCCAATGCTGAGTTTGAGTTAGGATCCCTGGCCATACCAAATGACATTAAAGATGAATATTTCCAACAGCATGAAAAGTGTTACCTTTAATGTAAGTGTCATTTCTCTGTGAGATCACAGTAGCTGTTTTTAGCTTACTTGCTATATTTGTTGGACCACAGTTTACTTAGATATGGCAGTTATCTCAGTGGGTGGAGAGGCAGCTAAAATGTTGAGGTTTGTGGTTAAAAGATGAGAGGGATGGGTGTTGCACTTTCAGTTTTCCTTATATTAGGGTTCAAGGGATCCTGGATATCATCTAGTGCCAATATCCACAATTACAGTATCCAGGACAGGTAGCCATCCAATCTTCGCATAAACATCTCCAATGAATGAAAGTCAACCATCTCCTGAAGCAGTCTCTTGAGCAGCTCTTACCATTAGGAATTTGTTCCTGATGTTCAACTAAAATTTACTTCCTTGTAATTTAAGCCCATTGTTTCTTGTCCCATCTTTTGGTACAACTCTGAACAAATCTTTCCTGTGTTTTA
The DNA here is from genome assembly GCF_059951505.1 of Python bivittatus. NCBI lineage: Eukaryota > Metazoa > Chordata > Lepidosauria > Squamata > Pythonidae > Python > Python bivittatus. The sequence goes on from NW_028277035.1 coordinate 30,024,747, forward strand.
CATAGCAGCCCTCCAGATATTTGAAGACAATCCATCAAGTTCCCCTATAGGTTGTTCTACTCCATGCTAAAGGTTCCCAATATCTCTAATGGTCAGCTTGAATCCCATAAATCAGCAAGGAATTATAAAACGCTTTCACAAGTTTATCATAAAAGCATGTTAATGTTTTTTCTTCTTCTTATCTATATGCAACTTACAGTGTTTGGTTCCAAGTCTCATTTAGACTGAAAAAAAGGTTTTATAATTAGTTCACAGGATGGCTGATGGAATTATTGTGGACCAGCAGCCAAAAATGTATGTTCTACAAATATAAAATATATTTTATTCATTATACTCAGGTTTCTGAAAAGATAAATGTTTGTCCTATCACCACAGAATAGAATAGGTGATAGCTTGATTCTTGGTTCCTTAACTCCTCATATCATATCAAGATTATCTTCCGCCTCTCTTTCTTTTAAGACTGCCATATCTCATCTGCAGTTTTAGATGCTTGGTGTGGGGAAAACCCCTGCCTGCCTTCTGAGATGGTAGAGTCTCATTTCTACAATTTGTTGAGGAAGAAAGGAAAGAGACCTGCAAGATTTGAGGAGTCTCTAGACCAAATCCCTGCATGGGACTGACCAGTCAGGCCTAGCAGATGTTGCAAAGTCAGATGGGTCGGCCGCAGTGCTGACTTGAGTAACAGCTGAGTCGACTGGCTAGACATGCTCATTTCATTTTTATTCCATCACAGTAAAATGATGGATGTATGGCACCACATCATAACCAAATGAAAACAGACACAACAAGTCCAGCACCACGGGCCTGACTCTCTTCTTAGTGCCAGGCCAAATAAACAGATAAACAGATGACTTAATCAAGTTCAGTTTCTCATCTTCCCATATTTGAGTTTGTAATTTTTTTTTAAAAAAAAAGATATGCATGAGAATTCATATTTGCACACATTTCTTCTAGCGTATGCATTTCTTTATATTCTTCTATATAAATTTCCATAATCACTTTTTACAGTTATAAGGCAATGCACATTGTTTTGCCAATGTATATGTTTTATGCACACTATTTCCTAGTATAGTAATTTTATATCCATTCTCAAACTGTAAACCACATTACCAACTTTGAACAAAGGGCAAAGGATAATTAAATATCTGGGTGGATATTGTTTGACAAGTGTAAATTAGGTGAATCTGCATTAATATGTAAACAGAATTAATTTCTCTTCCACCCCTAGGCAAGACCAGGTCCAGCAGGCATGATGGCATGCCATACTGGGACCTTGGCATCTGTTCATACTTACTATATTCCTGATATAGAGCCTATACAACAGATCATTTGCATTGGAAATCTCTCTCTGTGTTAAGTTCTTAGCTTATACAAACACTCCTCTCCAAAATTTAAAACTGAGATGCTATTTTTAGAAATGTTCAGGTTAATATTTAATTGAATGATTACAATATCAAAGAAAACAGCAGCAACCAGGGAAAGAAGAGGGGTCAAATTCTGCAAGATGGTGGTGCATCATCACAATCCAAACTCTGTCCCTTTTGTATATGTGCACCTACATGTACAAAAGGGGCTTTCATTGTGATAGCACACCTGCCATTTTATAGATTTCGACCCACTTCCTCACATAGGATGCTCTTTTTTTTTTAGGTGGAGCTCCTACAATAAACAGAAGTGCACACTCCTTAATATTAGAACATCAGTGAAATTGAAAAGATCTCAGATAAAAGAATGATACAAAATGTCAAAGAATTTAACCACTCACTATGCAAGAAGAGTCATACTTACACTACACACATACAAAATATTCTGCATGCATGAGCAGGCCCGTATTTCTGATCTTTTCTTTTTAGACGTGTGTGGGAAATAACTTCATACATTGCTCCTGCAGTCAGGAAAAGCAGCTCTGAATTTTATAATGAAACCGTCTGCTCCTGAAATTTAGGCAAAATGTGGCTAACTTCAGATTCTCTAAGCAGAGCTTGTCATTTTCCATCCCAGTTTTCAGAACATTAAACCCCTATGAATTTGAAACCTCTTGTACTCCTGGTTTAAATTTATGAGCTCGCTGTAACTTTATCAAAATTGTGCTGAACAGCAGCAGATGCTTAACATAATGTAAATTCATGAGCATTAGAAGTCCTATAACTGATACTTAATAGCAAATTTCAATTAACAATAAATGCCAAAAGGAAGTTGCTTCCCTTTAGAATATTCTACTTAGGATGGTGCACATTTTTCAAATTGCCATATCAAACAGGCAGCAGAGAATGCATACTGAATAAATTAGAGAAATAAAAATGATTTAAAGAATATTAAAAAGTAGAAATTTATAACCTATAAAAACTAAATGTCAACTCAGAATGCATTTATTTATTATTATAGAAGAAAAACATGATAAGCGAAATAATACTAGGAGATTTGGCACTACACTAACATTCACAATAGAAAACTAATTCCAGCAAGAAAGGACTACCATCATTCTCAAGTTCCGTTTCTGGTCATGTGAGGATAGAATGGAAATCAGTCCTATTTTATCAAACAACAGACTTTTTAAAAGGTCTTGCAGAAGAAATCCTCTACTAGAAGTCCATATTTAAATTAAACATGAAAAGTTATAAGAGAAAGCCAGAATCTCGAAGTCGCCAATCAACTGGATGACAGATTGAGCATGCACCTCAGAACATCTAGTCATTGTCTTTGCCACTAAGGAGTTATTTATTATAAATATAACAATTCCATTCTCCCCTTCTCTCTCCATGAAACTTATCATGCTCCAAGATACTTTGATTAAGTGATTGATGGTGCTCTTATTACAAAAAACACTTCCTTTTAAAGAGAGATTTGCAAATCACTGAATCCAGTTCTTCTTTCTTTCCTCCCCACCATGGCTTTTTACTCTTGCAGTGATTCCACCCCCACCCCCACCCCCAGTTTTTTGGCAACATGTTGGTGCTCTGGAATGCCACAGCGAACTGAAGCTTTATGGAAAGCCTTGAATGGGGACATGCATGTTAGAGTCATTCATTCTGCTTCATAGAGTGAAAATCTACCTCAAATAATCCTTATCCATCCTAGAATTAGAGCAAATGTCTACACGTATATAATGTTAATTTAAATATGGATTACTAGCCTCTAGGAATTGTCCAGGAGTTTTCAGTTCCTTCATATCAGGAAAACTGTAAGTCACATTTATGAAATACCAAACAGGACTACTTTAGGAATGGGAAATTAGACTGTATTCAATATATATCAGTTTGCTCATAATTAGAAATTGGCTTCATGTCATTAATAATCATTTGTTGTGGAAGAATGACTTCTTATATGTCGTTCTGTATAGTAATGTGTCTACTTGTGGACCGTCCTTCATTATAGAACTTCTGTTTGTCACAGAAACCACTATGTGCTTTCTAGAACGGAAGTTGGGAGCCCAGCAAAATCCTGTGGTGGTAGCTATTCTCTTAAAAACTGACAAACACTTATTTCTAGACTGTGGACCTTTTAGTAACCTAAGTCCAAAGAGAAACTCAAACATTTCACAATGTTGTTTATGTGGATGCTAATTATTGCCCCTGGAACATTCTTTTCTTAATATTTCTTAATATTTCCATACAAAGCAGATTGTTTACCAAGAGGAAAATGCTTCTATAGGACTCCTGAAAGCTGCAAGTGAGTTAGTTTGTATTAGCTGAGTTTTGGGATTCTATCTCCTTGCTTCAGCAAATCACATGTAATTAGTTTAAGGAAACCCTACTGTGCAACACTGACATCTCTATTAAGCACAATGCTCTCTATCTGTGATTTAATCTTCCATCCCAGATGTCTGTTGCTCTTGTGGATTGTACCTTGTATTTATTTTTAAAACTTTATCATGTTATTTGTACAGAATGGTCTCTATCCACATGGAACTCAGAAATAGGTTATGTTGAATTCATTAACATTTTATTAGCCAATCTTGATTAGTTTGGTTCACTTCATCCCCTCCCATTTGCAAAGAAAGCAAATTACCTTTTCAAAATTAGAATATTTATCAAGACCTATAAAAGACACTTTTTCCCTAGATGCCCTTTTTTGTTATTAGGATGGATTAGTGGGAAGGAAGTAGATGGATGGATGATTGATCACATGCTTTGAAAGCAGAAAGTCCAAAGTTCACTCCCAGATACTTCCAATTAGGCTTTCAAAAACTCCCCCTTGAAACTCTGGCAAGCTATTGCCCATCTATAGTAGTGATACTTGTTTGGAAGGACCAATGGACTGACTCAGTATAATTCAGCTTTTAATGTTGCATATAAAGAAGTTATGCTCTCAGTCTAAGAGGACACCAAAGTACAAACCCATAAAACCAACTGAGCCACCTGTGTTAATATGGATGGCTTAGTCAGATGAAGTTCAGGTTATTGTTGACTAGATTTGTTGAATTTCTCTTTAAAGTGCATCTATTCATCAATGCTCATGAGGTGAGCTTTGAGGTCTACCTAAGGTTATTAAGTGGAACAGTCCACTAGATTCAACACACATTTTTAAAATTGCAATTATTAAGACACAGTGTGGCTCTGTAACCATAGCACACTATAGGTAGACCTAAACAGGGCTAGTTCAAACCAGAGTAGGAAATAAAAACACACCCACATGTCTTCATATTCACCCCTCTATGGGGGAAAAAATGTCTCACCTTAGGAAAACATATAAGATGGCATGTGAGAAAACATTCTAGTGAAGACAGAAGAGGCTTATTGGGTCTCTCCACTGGTAGAAAACTGTGTTCTTAGTATGGTTTCTTCTGGGGAGGATGAATCTTACAGTATTTCTCTGTTATCTCCCAAAGGAGGTAAAACACAATATTAAGTGCATATTAAATTATTCACGAGTACTGTGTTATGACAGGACACCAGAGATTTCTAAAGTTTGTCTCTGTATGTGTGTACATATATGTATATATGTGCGCTATCCAAAGGAAACCATGGAACTGATAGATATAACATTTATTTAAACTTTGCTAATATAGTTAAAATACAAATTGCAGTAACAGCACCTAAATTGATACACTGACCTAAGAAAATAACAATATTGCTGTTTTAGAGTTCAAAAGAATCCAGATAATAATCTTAGACAAAAATATTCAGTATTGATGTGGAATGCAAAAGGGTAGGGTTTCGCCCTATGCTTTTTTCTAGTTCAGTTGTACTTATGACTGTGCTTTTGTTATGCTTTGCCTTTGCTATATCTTTTTTTATGATACATATTTATTGTCTTCTTAGTTTTATTTTAACTATTACATTCTGAAGTTCTCCAACATTCATTACCCTATTCTCCTTTCCCAAGATGAACCTTTTGTCTTTGAGAGAGGAGAAGGGGCACATAGTATAAAGAATAAGTGGAAGGATAAAGTGCCATGCTTTGAATATTATCTCAAAGGGATCCTCCTTCAAACTTGAAAACTAAGTTTTCTAAAACTAAAACTACTATTTAAAAAAGTAAATAAATAACTCTGCCGCTGCTATAAGTCCACCAGTTTTCCAACTAACCTGATGGAAAACTGGTGGACTTATAGCAGTGGCAGAGTTATTTATTTACTTTTTAAAAAAAGCCCAACAGAAAAGTAGATAGCTCAGGGAAAAATAAACAGTAATTAAAAATAAAAAAAATCCTTCCAGGTTTGAAACTGGGGATGCTCTGCATATCAGACAAGTATTATAATTACTATGATGACTGATTATATGCCATCAAGTCAGTGTCAACTTTTAACAACCACATAGTTAGATTTTTTTTCCATGATGATCTGTCCCTAACTTGGTCCTTCAGGTCTTCAATTACTATGCCAGAGAGACATTATTCAGGAAAAGCAGAATACAAGAAAGAAGAAATTGTATTTTAAAGCTGGTTGTGTTGTGGCCTCCTCTGACTCAAAGGAGTCGGTGGTTGAGGGGTCTGGTCTAATAGATCAGTGTTGTCCAAACTTGGCCACTTTAAGATGAGTGGACTTCAAGTCCCAGAATTCCCCAGCCAGCATGGCTGGCTGGGGAATTCTGGGACTTGAAGTCCACTCATCTTAAAGTGGCCAAGTTTGGACAACACTGTAATAGATGTTCAGGGAGCAATCAACCACCTGAACCTGCCTCAGCTAGCAATCGGCAGGAGCAGGTGGGGAGGAGGTGGCTGACCAGGATCCTGATCCTTGGTGACCACCCAGCCCAAGGATGCTTTGGGATCTCTGAGAGCTGAGCAGAGGTGCTCTGCTTGGCTCCTTAAGAAGCATAGTGCAAATGCCCTTAACTGAGCTATGCCTGCAGCTAGGCTATTTTACAGCAACCAACAGCAGCTGGCCTTTTGTTGGGAACAACCGCGCTGACCTTGGATCCATGTTCCTGGGTTCTTAATTCCTACTTGCATCATGAACCTTGGCTCTTTGACCTAGATTAGCTAACCTCCTTGGTGAAGGAGGTTAGTAGGACTGTTGTAGACTATGCTTATATATCTAAAGCCATGCTCTATTTTGGCTCTGGACTGAATTCTTTAACTACCCAGGATTCAGGCAAACTTAATTCTCCTGTATATATTTCTGGAATGTCCATGTATGCATTTGCATATGTGGACTCTCTGCCTATCTTGTGTGTGATTGCTTGCTACTCACTAGTAAACTATTTGCAAATCAAGTTGGTGTATATATGCTCAGCCTGAAACAGGACAGGTTGCTTTGCCTGCATATATATGTATTTTTTATTTTAATTTTGTATGTATACATGTAATTTAAATTTGTATACTCGTATTTTATATGTATATGTGTCCATATTTATGTCTGTGTGTGTGAGTGTAACTATGTGCCTTCCTTCCTTCCTTCCTTCCTGGAAGACTTGCCCAAAATAAGGAGAGCTACTGGCAATTTCTTTCCTGGAACAGAAAAGTGGAAGGGCACAGCAGCACAGAAATTGTCCACTGGGATAATATAGCCTCCCATCCTGGCTGAACTCTTTCTAATCTGCTGCCAAAGCACCTCAGTCTAGACAGATTTTCTTAAGGCATTTTAAAGTCAAGCTGGTATGAGTAGAGGAGCAGTTTAAGGATGCAGTGCAGATCTGCCCTCCGAAAATAGCATGTATTATTTTTGGTATCAGCAGCAACATTATCGGCCTCACTGTAGATGTGCACTAAAAGGAGTGCTGTAGGAGAGGCAGATTTCAAAGTGATCTACTTACCTCCCTTCTCAGGGAAGCATCTTGATGGGGGAATGGGGAAGAGCCCCCAGTCTTTGCCTTTATTAAAAAAAAAAAAACCTACTTTGATCCCTGGCAGATAGTTTTAGGGATTACAAATATAAAACAAATCAAACAATTCTTTAATTCTTGCAGTGATATTACCTCCTCTTTTTCATTCCAGACCTGACTCAGTTTCCTTATATACAGTGAACATTAGTGATGAAGAACTGCAGAAAAAACTGAACTGAATCTAGACTTAGAAAAGATCAGTGGGTATTAAGTTAATCAAGATTAACCAAAGTTTCAAGAATTTTGTTAGCTTTGTTCACACTCAAGAAAAGATGTAGTAGATGGATGCAGAGAGATGCTAACTTCGGTTAGTTTTAAACTTGGATTTTGTTTGTTTGTGGCTCAGTGTGTGGGTGAGGTGAGTCCCACTGATTAATTTATAGTTCAATATATTGGGCAAAACCTGAAAATAAATTATATAACCAGGTAAAGTTTGTTGTGTGAATGGACGTATGGTCCACATTAGGTATGATTAGTTTGGGATCCAACTTACTGAATCAAAACATATAAATTATTATTTTTAAAATAGTCATCCTGCCTTCTGAGTGTTTCATTGTTTCCCCTCAATTATTTCATCCTTACATCAAGCTTACATTTGCCAAATATTGGAGAAACTAAATTATAGTATTGAACTGGTCTTATTGTTCTTGCATTATCAAAGCTCAGCTGAAAGAAGGACTCATAGATGGACCTGGTCGAGTCACCTTTTTTTGTTTTCCTTCTGTAAAGACAGTGTTACTGAACCAATATAGTCTGAACACACTTGTTAGCATTTCTATGCTCATCTATTTGGAAGCAGACATCTCTGAATTCAGTGGGGTGGCTTATGTGTAAAAATGAGAGTTAATATCAATTTGTTATGTACAAAATTTCAACATTCGTTTTTTAGACTCTTATTTTTTTCTGATTGTATTAAATTTTGCATTAATAATAAATTAATGTATATTACATATTACTCTATATTAATAATAGTATTATAATATTTTTAATATAAGAATAAATTTGTTGATTCTTATTCAATGAATGATCAAAAACATATATAATAATCAATAGTGTTAACTTTACGTATGTATTTGCCGCCATCTAGAGTTTTGTAGCTCAGTCCTGAGTTCTGCCACTTTCCCACTTTTTTTTCTTTTTTGTGAATTAATAATCATGAGAAACTTCTGAATTCCAGCACAAACCAAATTTGTTAGGGAGTAAGTATTGCATTGCCCAGACAAAGTTTTGTTATTCATGTTGCTTCTCTCTAGTAAAGTCAGTTCTTTTAAATCTTGGTACTTACTTTCTGGAAGGTAGACTTATTAAGAGAAAGGAAATTGCACTGTCAGAAGGGAGATTCCAATCCATACAACAGAGCAAATCAGGAAAAAAAAAAGATAATAATAATAACAGTGATACCAGGTTCAGTGAAACATTCAGTCATGCAATTGAAAAAAAAAACATTTATTAAGCAACTAGGCCTTTCCACAGACAATTCTGAGACTCCAATTTTAAAATAGTTTCTGGAATTCTGTAAACATTTTGAGTGTTTAAAAAACATTTTGGGTATATGGTACAAATAATATACCTGATTTTAGATGCAGCTATCTTATGGTTGTGGAGTCCTTGGGGTTCTCTGAGTTTGGTTGTTTTCTTGCCAACATTTTGTTACCCAGCTAGGTAACATCTTCAGTGGTAGAGTGGAATGGGGTTTGCTCTCTGTTTATATACAGTGGCTTGCCCGGCAGTGTTGGTGGGGGTGGGGGGAAAAAAACCAAACAAAAACCCCACCCCCACCAACACTGGCAGGGCACGCCACTGTATATAAACAGAGAGCAAACCCCATTCCACTCTAGCACTGAAGATGCTACCTAGCCGGGTAATGAAACATTTGCAAGAAAACAACCAAGCTCAGAGAACCCCAAGGACTCCACAGTTCAACCCTGAGCTACACATATTCGCTTCTGTTGGTATCTAAAGAGTCAGCATCAGTAACAAAAGCCTAGTTCACTTTCTTTCCCCTTTCTGTCTTTTCAGTTTGCATTCAGTGCAGAAATTAAATGTTAGCAGTTTTGAATCCCATTCATTTCAATGGGAAATATTTACATGCTTAAAATCCTTCCTCCACTTCCTCCGCTTTAAGATCACTGAGCTTTAAAAAGTATTGAATTTGGGTTGGCTTGTATTCTGTAAATATTGAATACAACTGTAACATACCACAGTTAAAATAAATTCTCCATTAAATGTTATGGTTCCTGAGAGAGCTAATTGTAAATGACAGTGATTGTTTTGAAACAGTTAAATTCACATTAAAATGAGGTTTTAATTCTCTGATTCATTGGTGAAATAAAGGGGACAATGTTGCAGAAACCTAGCAATATTGTATCTGAAAGCAAATATCCGAAAGGGGTTTTATGCCAGTTGGTTGAGTAGCAGAATCAGAGATTAACAGCACAATTCTATGGAAGTCTAATCAGAAATTAGCATCCCTAAATTCAGCAGAACTTACATCTAAGTAAATGTGCTGAATAATCATCTAAATTAATCAACAAATCAAATTTGGGAATATCTATTTCATGAGAATGAGATTCCTGAAATTACTATATTGGTTTCATGAATTTTCGACTAAGTCACTGTTTTTTCAAGCTCAGATACTTTGGTCACCTAATGCGAAGAGAGATCTCTTTGGAGAAGACCCTGATGCTGGGAAAGATTGAAGGCAAAAGGAGAAGAGAACGGCAGAGGATGAGATGGTTAGATAGCATCACTGAAGCAATGAGCATGAAACTGAGCAAACTCAGGGAGGCAGTGAAGGACAGGAAGGCCTGGCGCAATATGGTTCATGGGGTCACGAAGAGTTGGACATGACTTAACAACTGAAGAACTGGTTGCTGTTTTTCATATAGTCCAAGCTGCTGCACTGGCACATAAATGAACATGATTAAGGACATTGTAGTGACAACACTATAGTTGTCACTACAACAGCCTACCTAGAATGCTTCTTGTTCCATTCAGCCAAGGTTTTTACACTTGCAGAGATGAGAAATAAATGTACAAAGACTTCTAACATCTTTCAGCGCTTGCTGATTATGTCTTGGATATCTCTGTCACCATTCTGCCCACATTAATTGCAGACTGGAGCTAGTATGAATTGCAGTTCAGAAATATCCAAGTTCTCCACCCCTGTTTTATAACTACAAAAATATGCTTTCCTCTATCCTCCCTTTGCTAGAACTCTAGGCCATTTCTTGATCATTTTTAACTTTGTCTATCTTAACCTCATTTACAGCCTTTTCTTTTTTTCTTTTTAATCTTGGTCTCCTCATATTACCTAGTGCCACTCTAGCCAAGATCTTTCAAAACCCTTCATAGTGATATCTCAGTTAATCAGGCTGCTCTTAACTTTTGATATATTACTTTCCACCAGTTTTGTTTTTTTCTGTTTCACTATGCTAGGTGATATATTTTCTGCTCTTTACGGTTTCCTTTGTCCTTTGATGCATTTTCGCTTGGAAATGTGACTTGGAATATGACTAAAGTCCTCTTTCTTCCATTCACTAACAAAGCAGTAATGAGGTATTTTCCAGAGATTTCTTGCATTGATGAATGGTTATGGAATGCAATAAGAAACCTTAATGCTTTATGAATGAGAATGAATTATTATATTCATTATATATAATATACACACAGATCTACATACATTTAAGTTTATAAATTCAAAAATATGTTTTAGATTAAATTTTGAGTGAACATCTTCCACTCAGTTTTGTTTGTTTTTTGTATTGTTTCTCATGCTGAACAATCCTAATTGATGAATGGTGCAGGCTACCAAATTCTAGCTATTTTTGTTTGACTCCTGACAAGGCAAATAACCTTTTTGCGACTCAAGGTACCATTTCTAAGGCAGATCAACCTAAGGGCTTTCAAGACAGCAATACACCCAACTTAAGAAGTGGGCTTGGGACATTTATTGTATGTCATTATAGTACAAAGTAAAGCTTATCAGGGGAGAAAATAGGGGGACAGAAACATATGAGTATTTCATAAGCTCTTCAGGCTAAGATTGGCAGTGAAATGGGAGCAAAATGTAAAAGAAAGTTGGTACTGCAAATGTGATTCAAATGGCTGCCCCACTAATAACTTAGGGGATGCTGGGGAGTGGGGAGGGAAGAATCGCTTGCTTGGCTTCCCAAATGATACAGAAGAAGAAGATCGAGGACATACAATACACACTCAATTCCTATTATTATAGGAGTCCTAATCAGCCTACTTAAAAAGCCACTTATCTTGCAACAGATCCTGAAAGAGGCTTCTAGTAAAGTTATTAATGAATATTTATAAGGGGTAAATATTTATCTTCACTTTCTTAAGATCCCCATCCAATATCATTAAAACTAGACATGCTGCCAAAATCAGATAATAAGAATTTGGCAATAGATTTGATATAAAAACATACCAATACAGAATAGTGATTCATGATTTCTATGCCTTCTGAGGAAGCCAAGTCCATATGAATCTGTTGGATCCCAACAAGTTTAAAGGGGTAAATGAATCTTCACATTCCAAGATGGACTGAACAAATGGGAGTCTGACATTCAATGTGCATCAGACAGTCATGGGCTAAGAGACATCTAGCATTTATGGGTTGAAATCTACAAGCTCTAAATTTCTATGCTTTTGAAGATATCAACAATAAAGTATTATTTTTTAAAATATGCAATGTCAAGATGTATACTGGATATTAAATGACTAAAGTTTTGTTTGAGTCAAGTCGCTCTTAGAACATACCCAAGTCAGTTACCCAAGTTGTTAATCGGGAAATACTAGGAGTCAGTAATTTTGTTGCCAAAACACACTGCATGCTAAATTCTCCCTACATTAGAAAATTCTCTAATCATTAATATTCATAAAGTAATCAAACATTGACCAATGGAGAAATTAAATAACACTACAAATGAAGTTTTTCTCATGTTAACATGATACTCCACATATAATATGGTTCTTCCTTGATGGCATGGAATATAATTTTTAAAGGCATCCTGATACACTGATTTAATTAATGTCTTCAGGATTCTCAGCAGCATGTCCATGAAGGTTATTTATTTCCAAATATGTGTTTCTAGGATTGCAATGTTAATATTTTGTACTCCATTTTAATAAATACTTACTGTATATACAGAAATATACAAATATAGCCAAGATACTTAGATATCCAATTGTGATGCCCCCCATCCATTTTTCAAAGATGTTTGCTAAGAGGCAACTTCCCTCTTCCAGAGAGTCTTAGATTATTAAAGCAATCAGCTAAATACTACTAAATGTTACGAAATATGATCAGGATGGCAGAGGTATCATTGCACACATTGTTAAATACTTACGTGATGGTGCAACAAATTTTATGATTGGATTCTTGAACAGCATAACACTGACATTAGTGAACTTATCCACAAAGTTATTCATTTAAACTTTGAGGTTTGGCTAGTCTTACCTCACAAATTTATGGAGTCACATGTATGTATTTTAAATGTGTCAATATTTTCTATATGCATGCAGTTATATGTGTTTTGATACTGAGGGTTTTTTAAAGGTTTTAATGCTATTATCCCTCACTGAGATCTACCAATAATATGCTGGATATAAATACTTTCAAAATAAATATAGAAATGATTCAGAGAGTTCTATAGTATGTTTAATTCAGATACACATATTTCAGTAGTACACAAGTGAAAAATGGTCTTTATAACTTTTATGACATTAATATTCAAACTTGTACAAACAAATGCTAAAAGTGTCTATTGTTTTCATTATGGCTTACTGAGGCAGAAAGGTTTGTGCTGTCAATTCACGTACAGAAAACTTTATAGGCCCATTTGTGCTTTTTATTAATTTCCAAGCAAGAAACAGATAAGCTCCTTTACACATCAAAATGTCCAACATCCTGGGTGACCTTCTCTTAAACACAGAAAAGGGAAGAAATACATGTGCATTGACTATTTATATCATGTCCATTAAAATTCATTCACATTTTTTTTTAAATTTAAATTGAACCAAGGTAGCTTTACTTTAAAGAAAGTGATGATGCAATCTTGGTGTGAGAGTAGAACATCATCAGGATTGCATGTTGTGCAATATCTCAAGAATCATTCTTTTAAAAAAGCCTGAATTGACAAAGCAGAATGTAAGAAAGAATGGACAATGACAGAACGGAATCAAGGAGAAAGCATTCATGGAATATAAGGCACTTACGTGCAAAGACTTGTGCTTATTCAAAAGTAGTTCCTGACCTCAGTGATCCCACAATATTGGCTGAGTTTGGTAAGGGAGCCAATTTCTTCCTAGGTCAGCTCTTGTGTTTTCCTAACAAGCACACGATGAAGCTCTGCAGAGCATGTGGGGCTGTTTTCCTACCTCACCCTCCTCCTGGTTCCTGAGCTTCAGCCCTTGAAGCAGGAATTTTCAAGGGAAATCAGGAAAGGGTAACTGATCAAAGTTCTGTTTTTTTTTCCTTTCCCCTTTTCTTCAGCCAGAGATCAGTGGACATGGAAAAGTCAGGCTGCATAGTTTTGTTTTCCCTCCTCCCTTTCATGTGACATGGAGAAAGAGAGGATTTTGGAGATTCAACTGGACTGGAAATGCTAATAGCACTGAGATGTTCAAATTCAACTTCCCACAGCTTTAAAAGTACACAATCTGTTCAGGATGTATTGCCCCTTCTCTCTCATTTCTACCACTGTTGCAGCCTATAGCCATGTTTACAAGTGTTAGGGGAATCACCTGAATGCAACTTGGGTGATATACTATGACATCTTCCCAGCTGACAATGGAATTTTTGGTAAAGGAGAAATGATATTTGGTGATGCAGCTTCATTTATTACAAATGTTATATTGCAAATGATCAAAGGCATACAACATGTACTGAAAATGCAGTGGGCAGTGGGCAGTGGGTGGTGGTGGTGGAGTGCAGTGGTACTAGCAAGTATCAAATTATTTTATTTCCTTTTTGAATGGAGTAGAGCAATGGGATCTTTTTCTCAGCATTCCAAGGTTGACAGGAGTGAAGACAACTGGCAGATGATCTTCAAATTGTTTTGAAGGGACTGGGAAGTGGAAACAATTGTGAGGAAGTACTCTTTAAAAGAGTTTTTATTTTCTTTATTCTGTGTTGCCTAACTAGTAGAAAACTACTTCAACCAGTAGAGCATCGGGGGGAAAAAAATAAGGTGCCCAGAACTGGATGCAGAATAGAGAGGAGCAATGATGTTTGTTGTTTAAATCTGAAGTTTTATGTCTTTTTAATGAAGTAATCTGAAGATTTTGGTAATAACATTCTTTCCTAAGAATGTTGTTTAGTTTGATCACAATCTCCCCCACAACTGCTGTCAATAAAATTCACAGTTTAGGGATATTGCACTGGAATTAGGCACTGCTGGGCATTACATCCAAAGACCAAAGAAAGGATGTAAAGAAAATGAGTATTTGTATATTGTACAACTTAAACATGTTTTTCTGTTCAGTGAGAAGGAAAACTTTAAATCTCAGGACAGCAACTAAGATAAATTTGTTAGCTAGACAATTAAGACAAAATGTGATTTGTGGGGCTGTCATTTATGCATCCATATAACCTACACATTGGGATAGAGAATAAAAGGGTTGTGTGATTATAATACTATTTCCTATCTTTTTCAGTGAGGGATAAATAAAAATAAAGAAAAGTCACTAACTTGAGCTATGGTGCTTCCACAGATCAGCAGAGAATACATGGATAGGAAAAAATAAAGCACAGGGGAAGAGCAAATCAACTAACTATTACATCTTGAATATAAAATCTACTGTCTGATGAAGAATGGCAGGTCATATTGATATAGCCAATTTCCAAGATAAATATAGTCATTTATTTATTTCCTCTGCTCAAAAAGGCATGCAACAATATTGAAGATAAATTTTTAGTGAAGTAAGTAAAACATCCTCTAGATGTCTTTTTAACAAAATTATATTCTTCAATCATTTGAAAACTTTCAAAAGTGATCATATATAATGTTATGCTTTATATGACAAGAGTTTATAATATTACACAAAATTTTGAGCTACACTCAGTCAAGTAGAAAATGCTTTTATGGCTGTCAAATAAATTTATTTGGTGCTATAAGATATGTATATGTATATGTATATCTGCCATTTTTAAACCACAGCAGCCATCACGATAGCTTAATTTAAATCTGTAGGTGTTTGAAAATGACCCATAAACAAATATAAATTAGTTTAGAGAATCTGAGTAGTGATTGCATGCATAACCCAGATTTATAACAACTGTCCAACATTACATTCAGTTGTTGTTGTTGCTGTTGTTAAAAAGACAAAATTCCTTAATAGGAAAGGTTCCTATATTCAGTTATTTTAATGCACTTTAATGGACTGTGTGCATATTGAACACATCTTTTTTCTGGTTTGCATCCATGGCACAAGTTGTTCAAGCCCAGGAAAAGGTACAGCTTTCTTAAAGTATGATGTGTGTGCCTCTGCAGACTCTGAGCTTTCCCCCCAAAAAGTCTGAATTGCTTCACAGTGAATGTACCCTAATAGTTAATTCCTCGAAGACAGAAATAAAATGTGTATGATCTGTCATACAATTTTGACAGTTTAAGAGATATGCACTAATTTTGTGAAGGGAGAGTTGCTGAACTCAGAAAGCACTGCTTTTTGAGGTTGGCACCAGAACTCTTGTAGAAGCTAGAATGGTCTATTCCCAAAGACGGAATTCTTCCAGAGGACATTTTTAATGTCATTTTATGTTGTTTTAATGTCCTTTTTCTAATTGTGACTCTGGGTTTTGTTATGTTATGAATGAATTTTGCATTATGGTCTTACTCTGTGTGTGTGTGTGTGTGTGTGTGTGTGTGAGAGAGAGAGAGAGAGAGAGAGAGAGAGTTCTTTTTTTTCTTTTATGGTATTTTGCATTTATCTTTTTTAAACTGTGGATATTTTATTTATTTTATCCTGCTGTAAGAGACTGTGAGTTCAGAATGAGTCTTATTAATATTAATTAATAATAATAGGCTGCAGATAAATAAGATTTAACAGAGACAAAAGAAATACATATTTCATCAATCAGTTGCAAAGTTCTTTACTTAGGACATGGAAATCAACTGTATAGGTATACATCAGGGACTACCTGGCTTAGCAGCTGTACTCCTGAAAATGCTTGATTACAAACCAGTGGCATCTTCAGAGGAAAGTAAAAAAAAAAAAAAAAAATCAAGATGGTGCTCATGGCAGTGTAATTTTCCCACATGCAATAGCTCTGTTGCCTCTGCCTTCTTGACTTTTTTGACCCACCCTGCAGATATTGCTATTACAAACTGAAAATAAGATAGAAATAAGATGGAAGTGTGAGATGGCAAATACAATTTCAGGCTGTACTTTTAGAAGTGTAGTTTTTAAATGGTGGGAAATTGGTTGTCCTTGTAAATGACCAGTGGCACAGCCAGGATGGACGTGCTTTGTATATCCTTGTGCCCCTTGATCTCTCAGTGGCTTTCCATACCATTAACCGTGGTATTCTCCTGGGCTGGCTTTGGGGTTGGGAATGTGGGGCACCGCTTGATAGTGGTTCACCTCCTTCCTCCTGGAATGGTTTCAATCAGTGTTGGTTGAGCAGGGGAAAGGCTAGGGTGCAACAGGGATCAATTCTCTCCCCTCCTATTCAACATCTTCATGAAATTTCTGGGTAACATCATTCACCCCTTTGGGTTTTGGTATCCAATAGCTTCCAGGTACAATTCAAGGTGCTGGTTATGTCCTATAAAGGTCTACATGGCATAGGACATGGTTACTATCTCTTATAGCATCAGCCCAGGTGGTTCAACCCAACGGGGTTGGTACTCTCTGGGGTCCTTCGATTAAGCAGTGTCATCCATCAGGACCCCGGAAGCATGCCTTCTCTGCTGCAGCCCCTGCCCTCTGGATGAGGTTCCCCTTGAGATCTGAACGGATCCCACCCTGATGGTGTTCTGGAGAACCTTAAAGGTTGACTGTTCTCCCAGGCCTTGGGATAGGGTAATTGGAGCACCTTATGGGTGTTTGACATGTTTGTATTGTTGACCAGATTTGCTGTCTTGTTACCTGTTATATACTTTGTTTATTGTACATATGTGTTTTGTTTTTATGCTGTGAGCCGCCCAGAGTCAATAGGAGTTGGGTGGAGTCTAAGTTGAAATTAAATAGATAATGGCTTATTCTCAATACTCTAATGTAAGAGGGAAAATGTTATAAAAATTCTGCCTATTAAGCACAAATAACAATGATTCTTGCAAATCAAGCTCAGTAACATGTGCAGATGCTTCATTAACAAGAAAGTAGGAAAGAAAAAAGCCATGGTAGAAAACCCTTGCAAATGTTCCTTGCAAATTCCTTCTTCGTGAATAAGGCAAAGTCAGGATCCTGGTACTCATCTGCTATCAGTTGGTCTGTACACAGGAAAGGGTACAACTTCTGATTCCATGGGAGGAATATTTATGATTATAGTAGCTTATGTTACACTTTTATTATAGAAACTCCTTGCTATGTTGTACCTTATCTCATCCATTTGATCTGGTTTTTGTGTTGTATATTTTGTAAATGTTGCTGGTCACTGACTGAAGAAACATTGCTCCTACTCCTACTCCTCAATTATTGTTATATTATTTCCACCCTTTTTTTACCCTGCACTACTGACAGCAATATTATAAATACAGAATAAACAAATTCCACCCTTCGTTCCCCTTTTCAGTGCAAAACTTTGTTTATTCCCATGCATATCTGTTCAAGATGCAATTACAACCAGTCAGTGTGCAAATCCTGTTCTTTATACCTGGACGTTGTTTATGCAAATGTTTTGTTGGCATTGTCCTAGCACTTTGTCTTATAAGTTTTTCTTGCAATACCATACAGGAGCTTCAAGCGAGAGGGATTTGAATGTTGCTATTTGACTATTATCATTCAAGTCCATGATTTCTAAATTGAGTATTACTTTCAGAGTGAAGCTTCATGGTCCTGCCACCAAAACCCCCATCCTAGCCTGTTTAATTCAAAGCTGAGAAAGAAATCTATTTATTGTCAAGCAAATGTAATCTACCTTTCTGCATCATGACAATAGGCCAATTTCTTACTTTCTCTTTCATTTAACCTTTGGCTCCAGATTAGTCAGAAAGCTGCCTTCAGGCAATTTTGAACTACAGCAAGGGTGAAGAACAGCATGGACTATCAAAAGTACTGTGGCTGGGTGCAGCAGAAAGGCAGTAGCTTTTCCTTATCACAGTCCTTTTAGCAATGACAATCACTGTAAAGTTCTTGGTGCTCTGAGAGCTTGGTGGTTGCCTTGCAGACCTTTCATTACTCAACTAGGTAACATCATGAGTGCAAAGCGCAAACAGCCAAGCTCAGAGAGCACCAAGAACTCCACAGTTCAACCCTGAACTACATAGATACTTTCTACTGGAATGACAGTCATATTGCCCTGATTTGCAGATTAATTCCTCTGGTAGTTTAAAAATATTTCAGTACATTGCACTCAAGCAGTATCTCCTAGGATATGGGCTCTAATTGCAGATGGGAAGGGTTTCCCCTTCTCCAATGGCAAGGGCAAAAACATGGGTGGGGGTTGGCCAGAGTACTTTTCATGTCTCTGGATATCCAGACAGGATCCAGCCCTGATTCGAACTCCATTTTCATTCATTCATTCATTCATTCATTCATTCATTCATTCATTCATTCATTATTAAATTTATATGCCACCCATCTCCCCCAGAGGCTGACTCTGGGCAGCTTACAATTAAAATCCAAGGCAATAAAAACAATAAAAATACAAATATCCACAATTAAAATGACAAGTAACAATTCTATATAAAAAGCCAATATACAATTCAAGATGATGGGGGGAGCAGTGTCAATCATCCCACCAGCCAATTCCAGCAATGGAAGCCCCCATCAGGCCCCCAGGCCATCTGGCACAGCCATGTTTTTACACCTCTTCAGAAGGCCAGAAGAGTGGGGGCAGCCTGCACCTCAGGTGGCAAGCTGTTCCACAGGGCGGGGGCCACAGAACTCCACTGCATGCCAGAACAAGCCCGAGACTAAATTGTAAATCATACTTGACATTACCTACCTAATAAAAGATATATCCCTGTAATTAAGTACATAGATACTTATACATCAGATTTGTAGGTGAGAAAATAGCTGGAGTTCAAGCTGAAATAAGACTGGAGCAGCAAAACCAGCATTCTGAATAACAAGTTGCTAGTCCAAGATAAAAAGAGTATTTGCACAGCATAACTAGAACCTGGTAGCTTAAAAAGCAGGGACATTTGTATGTCTCTGTATACTTGAGATGGATATGGTATGCCATCTCATCATACCTAATATTTTTGTTTGTTAGTAGGAAGAAGGGCAACAGATGAGAAATGTAAAGCAGCACAATAATCAGGAAACCGAAAGAAGTACAGGAATGACAAAATCGCTACTATTTTGCCCCTTTCTGGTATGGAGACCTGTTGTCCATTTTCCAGTAATAGCCAGGACCAAAGGTAGAGTCTAAGTGAGTAAGGCCAAAGCCCTGTTGCTCCTCCTTACAACCTCCTTAACTCAAATCCACACTTTCCAACAACTCTCTGTCTCAGGCCCCAGAAATTGGAGGTCTGTTGAAAGAGTAACCAACCATGAGGGTGCCCACACCAGAACCAAAGTTTTGAATCCTAAAACTGTGCACCTCGTGCTTCGCTTCTGAAGGTAGGTCCCCAATTTATTTCAGTGAACACGTGGGTTTATTCTCTCAGTTAAATCAGATCCCATCATGAGCATAATAACAACCGCTTAAGTGCCAGTGGAAGACAAAATATAAAATGGAATGAATGTGAAGGAGATCCTGAAAAATATTTTGAGCAACATACAAAAGTTTTAACTTAAGTCATAAAGTGTACAGTAAGAAACTATCACATAGTTTTCATTGTTCAAAGGTTCCTATTTCTGGGGAAAATATGAGGGGCAAAAGGAAACTTACTACATTAAATTAATTAATATCTTCAGCTAATTTGCATGGATTAGTTCCTTTAAATAATATTAATTAAATGCAATACTTTTTCTAAATTCCCAGTTAAAGAAATTTAAAATTAGACAGAAATTAATGAAATATATGAAATTAGCTATAGGTTCATTTTATTTATGTCACACTTATGGAAATTTAGGCATGTCTACCAAAATGACTGTGTTTATCAGCCTTAATAACTTGATAATGTGCATGTAGCACAAAGGCAGCAATAAAATTAAAATCAAATCAACATTTCTGTGCTTTATTGGATAGACAAGGAGATTGCCTGATTGGGAAAAAAATTCCATCCACTACAGGCCTCAGAGATCAGTACCAACCTGAGCCAAAGAACTGAAAATAATGCTTATACATCCTCAGTATAGCTGAAGTAATTTGGATATATGTTGGTTGAAACAGAGCGCCATAATTAATTCATTAAGCGATGCAATATTCTGGATTCAGTTCCCAAAAATGATGCTTCGGGGCACTATACAACTCCTTAAAGCATCTGCAACTTTTGCTGGAATTGCATGACAGTTGGGGATGGGAGGCACCATCAGGTTGCCCAGAAAAAAATAGTGAAGCCTCTGGGTGCTTCAGCACATCTTTTTGTGAGTGAAATCCAAAGTGCTGCACACCCCTCATAAATAATTCTTTGGTCTATGGCATAAAACTATTATAAGCTTTTTACAAGATCCTGAACTCTTAGGTTGTTAATAAGATTAAAAGACTGTGTTAGGTTTTTTACTGATACTGCTTGATTGGGTAGTGTTTCATATTTACACACAGTCTTCAACAGCCATGAGGAAAAAAAAGAGGGGTGATTTCAACCATAATATATACAGAAAAATTGGTTTATTATAAAATGAAAGTGCCAAAATATAAATTTCTTAAATTGTTCTTAAAGGCAGTGCCTTCCTGCAAAATCTGAATTATTGGGAAAAACTCTAGGTCTGAAATCATCTACAAAGAGCTAAACTGCTAAACTGCAGAGATTCCTGAATACGGTTTCCTCACAATAATTGAAGATGGTTGCAACCTGCATATCCATAACGCAATTTTATTATCAAAAGACAATGCTGATAATAATTCAATTCTACACCTAAATGGGTATAACAGTGTTTATCCTACGGGCGACGCAACGAAAATGATTGAAACTTCATGATGGTGGAGCTGCTGTAGAACGACGCTTTGGAAAACCTAGCTACGTAGCCAGGAAGCTTCTGATCTGTTACAAGCCCATTAGCAACCCTTGGATGACAATGTTGCCTAGAAAAAGTTCTACATTTCATTCCTGGGTAATTCTCTGTCTTTGAGGCAACAAAACGAAGAATTGTGTGGCTTTTCCAAGAACATTATTTTCAAGAATATTTTCACTGGAAAGCCAGAAAGGCCCAAGTAGTAAAGGGAGAGAAGAGCGTACAATGCATAACAGACCTGGAACTGGCATAAATTTATGTCCTCCCATTATTCCTTTCAATGGACATAAAGTCCTTTAAAATATAGCTGAGGAAGGGATAAAGAATGACCAATGTTTCTTCCCTCATTTTGCCCTACTTGCAAGTTGTCTTGGAGGCTCCAACTTCAGAGCCCTCTGAACTCTCAAGCTCAAAATATATACCTCAAACATATATTTTGCCTCAATAAATTTTGTTATAGGGCATTACTTTATTTGTTCCCGGCCTTTCTATAATGTTGAGTACCCAAGATGATTTTGAAAATGCAAATAACAGAAGCAAACATTGGGAGAAACTGGCCATTGTGTGCATGTCAAACAGCTCAGCTTCTGATAGTAGAAGCATCTTCAGAGGGGCCTCTACTGAAGCTCTCAACAGTCAGATAGGTTCTTAACACCACTCTGTGTTAAAATATTCTTCTAGTACCAAAACAGATGGATAACTAAGTTCCAGTCGTGTCTCAGTATGTGAAGTGCAGTTTGGATTAGTTTTTACTGTAATTAAACATCTCAAGCGTTTCTTTGGTAAAAAGTGGCACATGTTTTGTCCACCAGTGGTACCTGTATCGGTGTAGGATACAAGTCCTGATATTTAGAAACACTTTCAAAAACACTTTATTTAGTTTTACTACCAGTCTGCTTCCTCATGCATACATCCAGAGTAATTTCATGGCCAGCCAACAAGGAAACTTAACCAGGAGATTTGCTGTTTCTCTTCATGTATTATCAAGTGTAAGCAGAAACACAGCTCAGAGCAAATGACTGCTCACCAGTTTTGAAATTCTCTTTCTCAGAGCGCCATGAAATAGGTACGCAGTTGTGGCCAAGAATAAATATCCAGTCTTCCTTAATTGTACCAAACATATACAAAAATGTTACTTATCTGAATGTAAAGTATTCCCAAATTAAGAAGGAGGAGGAGGAGGAAGGGAAGGGACATCGCCTATTTGCTGTTGGCCAAATAGGTGGGCATTGCTGTGGATTTTTAACGGAGTGAAGAAAACTCATATTATCTTGCTGGCTGAGTTTGTTTTAGTTCAATTTCTACTTGCCAAATATTTTTAGTTTTGATATTTGATACAGATACCAAGGTAAAAGATAACAGTTTGGTATTTTTGAGATGCTGAACATATTCAATTATCTACAGCACGAAACTAGAACATAAAAGAATCCACAACCCATTTTTGATTCTTCTTATTCCCTGCCCCTCTCTTTGCCAAGTACCCAGCCGGTTTTCAAGCAGAAGGTCTCCACAGAGCAGGGGTGGTGAGTTCTACTTAATTGTACCATCTAGCAAAAGGCCAGTGGTCTAAGATGGTAGGAGTTTTAATTCTGCAATATCTGAAATGACAGATATTGTTCCTCTCCTCTACTGACAGCATTTCAATATTAGTTTACTTTGTGTGTGTGTGTGTGTGTGTGTGTGCGTGTGTATGTGTGTATGTGTGTATGTGTGTATGTATGTATGTATGTATGTATGTATGAATGAATGAATGAATGAATGAATGAATGAATGAATGAATGAATGAATGAATGAATTCCCAGCAGGAAGTCATCCAGCCAAACTCCTATATAGGTTCAAAACAGACACAGATTTGCTTAGATGCACAATGTTTGTAGAATCATGCACTTTTAAATTGGGTATGCACAGTCTAAGATTCCAGGACTGTGTGTCCCTCTGAAAACTTTGGTGCTGCTCCCACATGGGACAGTACAGGAAGATGATCATATTAATGGTTTGTAATTAAATTAATTTAAATAGAATTGACTTTTGTTTTGCCCATTTCTTGCCCATTTCTCTGTCTGAGCCTTCCTACTTTGGCAAGTACAGCTCCTGCAAAAAAAGGTCTGCTTCAGGCCACAGTATCCCTACATAATTTCACATTGTAGAATATTGCGTACAGAAAATGTGATCATCGATTAATTTTTCCACAGAGTTTTCCGCAAGTTTTCTTCCTTGATTATGTCATTTTCAGGTTGCTTTCTAATCTGATACAGGAATTTATATACAGCTACTTGAAAGAACTCAAGGTGGTTTGCAGTATAACAAAGAAGAAAATACACATATATATAAATACACAACCAATGCAAAATACAAATAATAAGGATTTAAAAATGTATCTTTAAGGCAACCTCACCACCATTATTGCTTATTGCCCATATGCCTTGTGAAACATAACAGTCTTAAGTGCCTTTTAAAGGCCAGTAGGTTAGGAAGCACAACATACCACAAGATGGAAGGTATTCCACCTCATGGGGGCAGCCACCAAGAAGGACTATCACTGGGCCCTTGTCTATTTCAATTCAGGTAAAGTGGGGACACTCAGCATCCCCTTCCAGAAGATACCCACAGGGCAAGTTGAGACTGTTTGGGAGAGACAATCCTGCAGGTACCTGGGATCTAAGCCATGTGGGTTTATAGGCTTTATAGCTAGCAATTTACAGTGGACCCTGAAACAGATTGATAGGCAATGCAGTGGAGAACATAGGTTGCCACAAGTTGAACCAACATAGGTTCTAAGTTGTCTTCAAAGGCAGCACCCAGTATAGGGTATTGGCATAGTCTAAATGAGAGGTAATGGGAGTGTGAGTCACTGTTGTGAGGCTCTTTATTCTTAAAAGCAGCCAAGAGCATTATACATTCTACCATGAGTTGTAGAAAAGAAAGGTGAGATAGATAGATAGATAGATAGATAGATAGATAGATAGATAGATAGATAGATAGATAGACAGACAGACAGACAGACAGACAGACAGACAGACAGACAGACAGACAGACAGAGAGACACAGATGAGAGAGAGGGGGAGGGAGGGAGGGGGAGAGAGAGAGAGAGAGAGAGAGAGAGAGATTTCTGTTACACACTACTTCATTTTCTGGCTGCCTGAACTTTCTGATGCAGAAGGAACAAACTTTCTTTTTCCTTTGGGTTTTAACAGATTCATGGAAAGTCAGAGGCTGAAAACTGCTAAACAGATGATAGTACACTACTATTAAAAAAAAAAAATCCTTCTTCACAATAGGAGCAGTGACAATGGAAGCTATCATCCAAAGAAATAGAAGGCTTCCCTTCACTGGATGCATTCAGATAGATGCTTTCATTTGTTCTAAGCAGGGGGTTCACTATCACATCTCAATGCCACATCTATGACTGCATGATTTTTTTTTTATTCTAAATCATACAGATTCTTTAGCAATCTGACAACTAAAGTGCAAGGACCCTGTATCCTTCAAATAAGAATTTTGTCAAAAATTGCCTGAAAAAAAATATTACCTAAACCTTTTTGAGAATAATAATATGATACAATTTTCCTTCATAAGAACATTTCACTCTTAACTTTGAAAAATGGCTGGTGACTCTTTTTGAAGTGTATGCCTTACATGAAAGGAAGGCATATTTTCTTTCTATAGACTACTTTCTCAAAGTTCTGAGGAATTTGTGGCCCTCCAGATGCCATTAAACTACAACACCCAATAGTCACAGCCCATTTAGCCAATGGTGTGAGATGCTAGATGTTGTAGTTCAGCAACATTTGGAGGGCCACATGTTCCAAATCACTCATCTAAAGAAGAAAGAGGATTCTGTATGGCTGCATCTAAATAGCAAAGCTGCGTCTCACAGAGGTTTTTGTTTTCTCTCATGATATTTTGCTGCATGGCAAAAACCTATTTTATCAGGATAATGTGTAATTTGGTGCCTCTAGTTCATCTACTGCATCTGCCTTTGTTTTTAGTTATATTGTTTCTTGCTCCGTCCCATGGGCTCAATCCATCTTACAGAAATTAATAACACTCTTTGCCTTGGAGATAACAAGACAACATATTCAAATATGTTTAAAAGCCAGAGCACCACTTCATAACTAGTCCATCTAAGATGTCATTCAAAGGACTTAGCTTCTTTATAGGCAGCCACCTGCTAAAAGCCTACAGAGGAAGGATGGGCAAATTGTTCTATACATTTTGTGCATGGAATGGCTGATTTCAGATGGTCCATACCTGAACTTGGGTGTTTTGGGTGTTTTGATCCATGCAATATTCCAAACTTAGGTGGGGTGTAGGAGTTCTGTCTTGAAATGTTCCTCCTCTGTATCATCAGCATCAATTATGAGAAGCCACTCAGCTAGAGAGTGTTGCATTGTGGGATCTCAGCTTGTAGATTGTTTCTCCTAGTTCTACTCTTGGAAGCCTTGAAAGTGTGGGAATTGCTTTACAGGGTCATTTTTTAAGCTGTGATTTGAATTCATGCCATCTTGTACTTAATATATGCCGTAAACTGCCACCAAAGGCATATGATAACATATGTCATTTGTCATCTATCTGCTGCGCTGCAAAGAAAATCCAATCTGCTACTATGAGTCCTTGATCTATTTTTACCCCTTTGCTGCTCAGTTTGGAATATATTCAATGCACACATCAACACAAACTATTTCTTGCATAGCCTTCAGGAAAAAAAAATGTATTTTACCGAAATGCAAGGTGTGAAACCAAATAAATTGCTAGATTTTGCTGAAAGCAATCACAGATCTAATAAATTATTTGCTTAGTTCACACATAAGTGTTAATATCCCTGTGTATATACAGATGTCAGGATAAAAATGCAAGTAAAGCCAACAGAAAAATTTCCCCTTTCAAACAAAACAGCTGCCTTCATATAATCTTTTCATTATTAGTTACATACACTGGAAATTGGGGAGAAAGATTATCAGTCATGATAGGGAAGAAGTGCAAAGTCCCCCAATCAAGAAGACGTGACTCTTCAGAATAAGACTAGGGCTAATTGGCCTTAAACTGGAATTTACTCCATTTTAGTCCACCACCCACAAGCAAGTCCACATGACCTGCCTTCCTTCCCTTTCTTTCTTCCAAATACTGCTGCTGAAGCAGAAGTACTTATTTCACCTACGTGCTACATTCAAATCTCTGCCAGGGGTCTTATCTAGCTGGTTCCATCTGGCTCTTGCAAATTGGTTTTTAAGTTCTTCCACTTCCTCTGAGTAAGAGACAGAGGACCAACAGGTTCAAACTAAGCAGAAAGCTCACCATCTCCAGCAGCTGGCCCAGGAGGTTTGCTCCATACCCTCCTTGCTTGCAGCCTGCACTCTTACAATCTACTCTTTGGTTGTATTCCCCTTTGTTGTCTATGTGGCTGCCTTGCCTGCATCCATGGTCTTGTTAGTGCATACACTGCTGCAGCTCATGAACAAACCACCTTCTCCTTATTGGGATAAGGATGATAAGGATAAAACAATAAGAACCCAGTATACTGGTCAGGTTGGTGTGGAAGTAGTTGTTGCTGTCAAAACCAGCCATTGTATAATTTAGATAACAGCCCTGATTCCTGCTACAAAGAGATCAGAGAAACAAATTCTTGAAGGATCCTGATTCTGAAGCATAGCTTCAGGAGCCTTAGAGAAACATGTTTCCTTGAAACTGAAGTCCTGTGTATGCAGTGGGCTTTACCAGTACTGTTTTTATAGGACAGGGCCACTAACACTCACAATGACAAGCAAGTAGATAGGATATTGTATTTTCAAAGAATTGAACTATGTTAACAAGGCTGGAGAACACAGATTTAGGATTGCTTTGAATCTTCTCTTGCATTAACCCACTGTACTTCTTAATGTTCTTCACCTCTGCATTTCTTTTTATGAAGGTCAGTTCTCTATAACAGGCCCTATAACTAGTAAACTTCTTGATCTGTACATCACTCTGATTATGCCTCATTTTCTTACATGAGGTAAGAATGTCAGGCTCCCCAGCTGAGACTTAGTTGAAGCTACCCAAAATGGCACAAGATCAAGGAAGCAAGAATTATACAGTCTTCAATAATGTATCTTCAATGCTAATCTTGGGATGCATGGAGAATCTTGAAAACTTCAAGAGGAATTTTGAACCCTCATTTATAGTAAGTTCATTAAGGTGGAGTGTCTTGGGATGGTTTAAAATGCTTCATCCAGGTTTCCTGCCACCTGGGCTGAGCTGCTGTTTATAAGATAAGCAGACAATGGACTCTCCTTCTATCTCTTGATTGTTTATGCCTAATTTCCCTCCATTACTTTCCCAGCCTCCCCACAATCTCTCACAGATAAAAGCCATTTTAAGAGCATGATTGCCCTCTATCAGCATGAGAGTGCAGTTCCATCTTATACCCACTGCCGTTGAAATTTGGCCTTTATTTTTCCTGCCTTTCTCATGCCATACTAATCTCCTTGCCTTGTACTTCTCAGGCTTGGAGCTGGGGGCAGTTGGTTGTTGATATAATTGGCATTACTGCTTTGGTAAATACTACTAGCTCTCAACATAACTGCCACAAAGAAGGTTAAAAATATTTCAACTCATCATCCTGCATATGAGGACCACAATGTATTAATAAAACCCTGCAATATAATTAACGTATCTTTAAAAAGTCAACTTTTCAGGGAAGGGGAAGAGGGAAAAGCAACCTATGGCAGGCTCTTATCAATGATAGCTGGCTAGGACAGAAGAGATCCTGGTTCAAATCTTGAATCAGTCAAAGGAAGTTACAGAGTAAACCTGGACAAATGACTAACTCTTGGCCTAGCCTACCTGACTGCACTCTTATGAAGACCAAACAAGTAGAGTTTATGCAGTGACTTCAGTTCTGTGAATATAAATAAATAATATACCCAATACATCCCTGAGTTGCACTGGACCTTAAAACAGTTGATCTCTCAATCACTGCTTAATACACACACTACATTATGAAATACAAACTACAAAATAACAAATATTTGTTTGTTATCTTATCCAAGCACTTTCCACAGCTTTGATTAAATAGCAAGTTGTCTTTACTCTCAGACAAAGCCCAGGACCTGACCATTCCCTGGAGCTATGTAAAGTCATAAAAGCTTTTTACGAGGAAGTGCGGTTATAAAATAGAGTGCCATAATTTTCTAATCATTGTTTGTTTTTAAGCTATTTTGGTTTACTTAGATTGAATTTTCTACACGTGAAAATCTAATTGTATACACTGATCCCCAGAGAGTAATATTGTTCCTTTATATTTTCAAGTCTAACCAACAGCACTGCCTTATTATGTGCCATACTATACATTGAGGAAAGAGATCACATTTATGTTGCAAGAAAGACAGAATTTTGTTATGAAATAACTCAAGAACCAAGCAGATTAATAAATGACAACTTCACTTTCTTTGATGACAGAACTTCAGCTTAAAGTTACTGGTCTGTTGCAACAAGGAAGAGCTGATGACAGCAGAAAAGCAATTTCACAGTCATTAATTTGTTCTCCTATTTGAGCTAAGGAAGCTTCCAAAATGTGAAAATAGCTTCTCAATTTTCAAGTTCATGAACATGGTGTTATAAGTTGTTTACCTGTCTTTGGCTGTGGTAAGAAGAGCTCTAATGACAACTGGTTTTCAATTATGGGAGAGCACCTGGGTATTTGGGTAGGATAACTCATTCGTTAATTGTCAAGAAATCCCCTTTGAGATGGATGACCATCTTTGACTAGAGAATGTGAAGGTTCCATGACTGCAAAGTGGAAGAACGACATTCTTGATGCAAAGAAGAATAATGGCAAAAAGTGACAGGGGAAGAAATTAAAAAAAATATAAAATTGGGTGATCTGTTATAAAGCATTTGCTGGCTGAGAAAGACTCCTCATCACAGCAGGATGAAGATGAGACTCAGGAATGAGAAAGCATGTCATCTGAATTTACTATCTTTTATGGTTGTGCCCAAGCCATCTTCAGATGATCTGCTTCTGGAGAGTCAACAAAGGCTGAGCAAAGGCTCAGCTGCACATAGGAGGTGTACAATAAGAAAGAATCTATATTGTGAGTTAAAGATGGTTAATAAACTCTTTGCTGTAAACAGAAACTGCCATAAGTGAATATGAAAAGAACTCTATGGTGAATTGGAACTGGGATAGGCAATCTTTATAGATGTTTATATTGCTTTAAGTAAATGAGTATTTTAAGATTTGCATTTAGGTTTTATCCATTCCCCAGTTCAAAATATCAGGAAACTGCATCTTCAGTTTTCAGCAATTATGGTTAGGGGTCACTCTGAGATTTCTAAAAGGGGACTAAAGATCCACCTAGGGTTACAAGTTGCCATCCTTGAACTAGAGTTATGCAAATGCTGTTGTGAACTTTCCATTTCCCCTTTATGACATACTTACGAGGCTGGGGAGAAACAAGCCCATCAAAGCCATATTGTGATGTTAACCTTTGATCATTTTTGAGAATTATTTGTGACCATATGAAATTGAACATTATAAATTAAGAGATAAACCTAGTTGTTAGTGATAGGATGGCAAGTTTGCTTTTGGATTAAACACGCATACAAATACACAAAGAAAGGGTGATGAAGTAAAAAGATAATGGGGAGGAAATACCTTTGTTTTAAACCTGCTTCACTACTCTGTTTCAATGATCCTCTGTTTGTTTTTGCCCAGTGGAAAAAACCAGAACACAGTTTTACAGAAATGTAAAGACAAATTGAATTTTTTCTTCAACACAAATGGAACACCAGGAATTTCTCGTACTACTAGCCATTGACAAATATGATGAATGAAATTAAAGAAACAAAAGCATTACCAACAACATGAGGAGAGGCATATATAACTTTGTTTTACAAGGAAGGGAATGACCCAGAAAAACCAAAGTCACATAGACCTGTTTCCTTGCTGAACACAGTTTACAAGTTTTTACAATACCAGCTGAAGAAATGTTTTTCACATATTATCCCTATTACTCAAACTGGTTTTATCCCAAAGACTAAAGGATAATTGTAAATCTATAATCAATACAACAGAACATGTGAAAAAAAGGGGGGGGGGAGAAAACTGCACTAATTTTTCTGGATGTGGAAAAAGCTTTTGACAACTTGCAGTGGTAATTCCTGTTGGCAGTTTTGAATAAAATGAATCCTGGAGAAGAGTTTCAAGCTTGGGTTAAAACTATATACAAATGGCAAAAAGCAAAGATTATGGCAAATGGAGTGCTCTCTGTAAATTTCCAAATCAGTAAAGGAACAAGGCAAGGATGTCTACTCTCTTTTTTATTATTCATCATTGCATTAGAAATACTGGCAGAAAAAATCTGAGGTGATAAACAACTAACAGGCTTCAAAATTTGGGGAGACGTATATCAGCTTAAATGCTATGCAGGTGATGTAGTATTAACTCTCATAGAACTACAAAGAGCAAAAAAAAAAGCAATTCATAGTTCTGGAAAATACTATAGATATAAAATCAATGTTCAAAAAACAAAAGCAATTACAAGATTTTTAATGCAAGGAGAAATCAGTCTTCTGCAAGAAGAATCTGGCTGTCAGAGAGTTCATCCAGAGAAATACCTTGGTTTGCATTGACAGGCAATAATCAAGAAACATACCAAAATAATTATGTTAAATTATGGCAAGAGATTTAAAAAGATGGAGGAACTTAAAGTTATCTTGGTTAGGATCAATTGCAATAATCAAAATGAATATATTACCCAAGATAAATTATCTATTCCAAATTATGCCAATCAGAATTTCAGAGAGAACTCTCCAAGAATGGCAACAAACTCTTAGTAAATTTATATGGAGAGGGAAAATACCCTAACAAAAAATTCTATAAAATTCCAAAGACAGAGATGGTCTTGCTTCCAAATTTTACATTGTATGATAAAGTGATTTGCCTGGCATGGATAACAAAGTGGATAAAGTCCCTGAATAGTAGGATGGCAATTTTGGAAGGAGCCAGCTTAGCTAACAGACTTCATAGATATTTGTGGTATAAAGACACAAAGGAGGATAAAAATGTAAAAGGATACTTTATTAGACAAAGTTTGATAAAAGCATGGAATTCTACAAAGGGAATAATAAGTCCAACAATTTCACCTTTAGCTTCCCCCTCAAATGCTTTTCATGTTGGAGACAATTATAGCAAGAAAAATGCAACTACTTATGCAGATATGGTTCACTCAGACTCTACAAATAAATTAAAAACATAGCAAGAATTACCCATTGAAGGCTGGAAGATACCATGGTTGATGTACTTACAAATTACTGGAAGGATAAAATCAGATCTCAAGAAGGAAGGAGGGTTACTAATAAAAATAATTTGAAACGCTCATACAAAATCAGCACCACTATTAGGGCACATATATAAATGTTTACTTAGACATGATACAGAGACAGAAGAAACAAAAAACTGTATGACACAATAGGTGCAAAACTTTAAAGAAACACAACAATGGGAAGAATTATGGACTAAAGCTACAAAATTTACACCAAGTTATAACTTAGAGGAAAATTGGTACAAAATGTTCTATAGATGGCATACAACTCCATCAATAATAACTTAGACAAATCATTCAGTAATAAATGTTGGAAATGCTATGAAACTGAAGAAATGTTTTATCACATATGGTGGACCTGTAAAAACAAAAACCAGAAGTACTGGAAAGATATTCAAAGCACTAGGCAGAAAATTTTGGAATTTAAATTTGAAATGAAACCACAACTTTTCTTATTAGGTATAATCTTAGAAAAAACCAATAAGAAACATTATAATTTAATGAGATATATGCTTACAGCAATAAGAATAAATTTTGCTCAACACTGGAGGAAAGGTACAATTCTGACAATATCTGATTGTGAACTTAAACTTTGATAATATGCAGCAATGGAAAAAACTAACAGTATATATATTCAACAAAAGTCTAATCAAATTTAAGCAAGAACCCATACATACAATACATCATGTAACATGGCAAATATAATCAGCTTGGCGTCTAAGGTGGCTTAAATGTTTACAGTACAGCAAATTAGCAGATGTACAAAAGGGGGAAAGTTAGAAACCCAATTTTTCTTATTATCTTTTTCTTTTTTTCTCTTTTTTAAAAACTTTTTTTGGGGGGTATTTTATTTTTGTTAAATATGATCTGCTCATCTATTTTTTCATTTTATTAACATATAAAACGTGTTTGTGTGTGTGTAAGGCAATCATACAATAGAGACTTCAATATTAAGCAATCAGCTCAAGACTGAAACTTATATTGTATAAGAAACATTGTGAGGTAATTTGCAGCAGTTTTCTCTCTCTAATGTTATATGTCCCCAGATTAAGAATGCCCAGTTTACAGACAACCCATAGTTAAGAATGGAGCCTACTGTAGCAAAATTCGAGTTAAATACACAATGATTTGAGTTAAATAATCAATGGTTCAAGTTAATTACACAATACTACTTATACAGTATTATACAATAATACTGTTCTGGCTTGAGCATGAAACTGAGCAAACTCAGGGAGGCAGTGAAGGACAGGAAGGCCTGGCGCAATATGGTTCATGGGGTCATGAAGAGTCGGACACGACTTAACGACTGAACAACAAACAACTGTTCTGGCTTATATACAAATTCGACTTAAGGACAGACCTTGGGAGCAGAACTCATTCTTAAACTGGGGACTACCTGTACTCTACTTTCATACTTTGTATGAAAAAAGGCAAATATTTTTATGCTTGTAATATCAATATTCTAAGCTGTGATTAATATTGATAGAATATATCTTTTCTCTTTCTCTATTTCTGAGATTCCAAATTATCTACACAATAGAATGCTAATAATTTTAATTAGTACTGTACAAATATTGCACTGAAACAATATAATGCATTGAGATTATAGCAATGTACTAAAAAGGGGGAAAAAACTGAAAAAGAAAAAGAAAAAATAGAAGAGCCTTTAAGGAAGTTTTTACTCAGCTCACATTATTTTATATAGGTGATGATTATTCTATTATTCATTATAAATTCATGGTTTTAATTGTACTCCTGTTTTCATAATACAAGTTTAAATAAAGAAATGGATTTATATATAAACAAAATCCAGAAACCAATTTGGAAAGGTATTCTGAGAGACAGATATATCGGGTCATTGATTTCTGTGTTCAGAAATGACTAGTTATCCATGATAGCATCACCATCACTGATGTATTCCTATAACTGATCCAGATTGTCCCACACTAACATGCTCTTAATTTGTAAAGAATACACTCTTCTGACTAACTAGGATATTATACACCTACTGTTTCAAAGATGTTAATGTTTTACAGACACTATTCATACTTGTTCAAGTTCATTTTTATAAAGTTTATGCTAAATAATGATAATTATTAGTTACTATGCTCTTTTGTAAATGTTTATCATTAGTTCCTTATATAGCAGTACTTATGTGGACTGCATGTAAAAATCATAATTGTATTTAATGTGGATTGTACTTATCTGAGATAAAGATAAAGAAGATAAAGAATCTTCTATAAAGATTCTTATAGAATCCATAGATATTTTTCCCAGAACTATTTACAAATAAAACTAAAGAGATCATATATAGCAGTCAGAACAATGTTCAATCTAGTCCTTAACATCCATAAAGGATCTTTGTGGTTTCTTATAATGTTTTGAGATCCTCTAACTCAGGCTGAAATATTTGGACCTGGAGCTACATACATTTTAAGCTGGTACTACATCCTGAAGCTATGGAAGCAATTTCGGTTGAGAACAGCCGGGCAATTTAATTCTTGCCCCTTTTGTCTACCATTTACATTGTCAGAGAGAGAGGGAGGGAGGGAGGGAGGGAGGGAGGGAGGGAGGGAGGGAGAGGGAGAGAAGGAGAGAGATGAATGTATTTTAATGGATTGCCTTTTTGCCATATAAATAGCAAGAACCAGAGAACTGATTTGGGCTGTAGTAGGGGGAAATGTTTAAATGCCTCTGCTCCTCATTGGTGCTTATGGTATGCACCAATCCCTTTGTGACGCTTAGAATAAAAAATCAGGAGTTGTGTGGAATAAAGACTGTCTTTATGATAAAGAGTTATTTGGCCTTGTAACTGTAGACGTTTTGCATGAAGAAACAAATATCCAAGTTATAAATATCCATAGTTATAAAACAGTTGTGTTGAATAACTGAAATAGACCAAAGGCCATTCAGTTTGAAAAAGAAGCTATATCTGGTGTTTTTTACATGAAGCTCAAGTGGCTGTTTTTCCTATTCCACAGAGAAGAAAAAAGACTCATGTGACCGGCATCCATGTGGTTTTGATATTCAGACACAGTGGGTAAGGCTGTAATGCAGCTAAAGGTAACCAGGGTCGTTGCTGTGATTTGTAGCCAAAAAAAAAAAAAAAAATCTGGGATATTACCTGGTGTCACTCAAGCAACTTACCAGAGCAGCATGATTTCTTAAAATGTTTTGTCTGGGCTGTAGAGCTGCATTATAAATCTCAGCTCATTATACAGGTTCATGAACTCATATGGACATGAAATTGGCTACTTTTCAGATGGCTGCAGGAAGAAGATTGGCAAGCAAAAAGAGAGCCAGGTATGGATTTTATGAATGGGTTTCTGGGAACATCATATTCCAGCTCTCAAATTAGCAGCACATTTTAAAATCTCCACAGCTGAGCAGCTCACTGAAGTGAAGCTACAGTTTGCAACTACAAATTGTGTGGCACCATTTGCCCCAATTTAGGAGTGATTTACAGATTATAGCACCCACCCAGAGACTGTCAAAAAAACTCTCCCAAATTTGAGTCCTAAAATTGGAGTCCTACACAGGGCTTAAGTGCTTTTTAACATAAGGTCTTACACTGCAGTATCTGTTTATGATGCTTGATGGTGAACAGCATTCAAATGGGGGAGAAATGGGTATTCTGCCTGTAGTCTGATTCAATGTAAACATTTCTAAATTTATTTCTAGAACTAACAAATACAATAGCTCATAGCTTTCAGTTTGCAGGTGTGTACACATACAGGAATGCAGTGTAGCACAAAAAAGTGTGCAGTAATGAAATATAGCACAAAATAGGAAACCTGATGCATTCCCATTATATACGCTTTTAAAAAATTCATAGGCTGTGATGCATCAGTGTATATATATGTTTGTGTGCATTTGTAATTTGGATCAAACAGCACATAGTGAGAGGTGAATGAATATAAGGAACTGAAGTAAAATCTAGAAATTTAAATGAAAGACTAAACACGACAAATTGTCTGGAACCATTGTTCAACAAGAAACTTTGAACACTGCAGAAAGAAATGCATAAAGAAATAATTATATAGACATCCCTAACCTATACAGTATTCCTTGCAATAAAATAGGCTTTTCATGAATTACTAATCATGGGTTATCAACAAACACAATGGTATTTTTAATACACTACAATGGTTAATTGATAAGGTACTTGTAATCTGTCTCACATGTAACTTGCTGCTGTATAACCACCCTGTCTTCCCATTCCTTCCTGCCCACACCTCACCCCATTAAATCCTATATCAATCTAATCATTCTAGGCATCTGATGAAGTAAGCTGTGGCTCATGAAAGCTTATGCTTTTTACTAAAATTTGTCAGTGGCCAAAGGTGCTATAAAAGTCATTCTTCTTCTTCTTCTTCTTCTTCTTCTTCTTCTTCTTCTTCTTCTTCTTCTTCTTCTTCTTCTTCTTCTTCTTCTTCTTCTTCTTCTTCTTCTTCTTCTTCTTCTTCTTCTTCTTCTTCTTCTTCTTCTTCTTCCTCTTCCTCTTCCTCTTCCTCTTCCTCCTCTTCTTTTGCCACCATAGACTAACTTGGTACTCTTCTTATAATAACCATGGCTTATGGATACCTATTAAGGTCATGTTGTGCAACTTATTTCTAGTGGTATCCATTGGATTTGGCTGGAGCCCAGATGGTGAAGAGGAGCAGGCTATAACTTGAAATAAATTTTAATTTACCCAAGGAAAAGTGCAAAGGCTTGAAGTTGCTTAGTGCTCCTTCTGGACCTCCTTGAAGGTTTATTTATTTATCTGTTTTTTCAGAATTCAACACTGCATTAGCACAGAGTTGGCACTGTGGCAGTGTACTGTGAATAAATTGTACCTTTAATCTATATACTACTAAACTCTTGTGTCTGTAACCTTCAACTGGGTGAAATGGTGCATCATAGGGCAACAATTTTTGAACCAAGGTACCTCAAATAGGCTAATTTAAGAATGCACCCAAAATCCAGGACCCGTTATCCTCATGGGATTGAAATTTGGGAAATTTGGGGCTGCTTCAGCACCGTTGTGCTACTGCACCGTTGTGATCAGCCCATGTCATGTGATCATCATGGGCATATCCCTGACCTCTTTCGCACCTCCCTCCATCCCCTGCGCCCAATCGGTTGGTGGCAAGGGCCAATGGGTGAGCAGTGATTGGCTACTTTGGAACCGAGGCCAAAATTTGAAATCTCTTAATGGTGGTGGGTGCTGAGAGAAGGATGAGAAAGCGACTTAGATGCCTGCTGGTGAGGTAGGTGAGCGGAGGAGGAGGAGGAGGAGGAGGAGGAGGAGGAGGAGGTGGCAGCTTCACTGGGGCTCTTCTGAGGGTTATGAGGGGAGGATAAATAGTGCAAGCCTATATTATATGTGGAAAGGGAGGGAGGGAGGGAGGGAGGGAGGGAGGAAGGAAGGAAGGAAGGAAGGAAGGAAGGAAGGAAGGAAGGAAGGAAGGAAGGAAGGAAGGAAGGAAGGAAGGAAGGAAGGAAGGAAGCCCCAACCTCCTTCCTGCCTTCCTCTGTCCCCTGCATCCAATCGGTTGGTGCCAAGACCCAGTGGGTGAGCAGCAATTGGCTGCTTTGGAACCAAGGCCAAAATTTGAAATCTCTTAATGGTGGTGGGTGCTGAAGGAAGGATGAGAAAGCAACTTAGATGCCTACTGGTAAGGTAGGGCTGGCCAGGTGGCACTGGCGGTCAATGGGTGAGCCCTCTTCCTCCCTCAAGGGAAGGGGCCCTTGGGGACATGCCAGAATGGGGAGTGGGGATATAGTATTCCTCACAGTCTGTGGCTTCCTTTGTTCCACCTCCCCCCAGCAAAATGGCAGGCAGTTCCGCAGGTCACTTGAGGAAGAGGAGGAGGAGACTTCACAGGAGGTCTCCTGAGAGTCGTGAGGGAAGGGCAAATGGCACAAACCTATATTATATGTGGACAGGGAGGGAGGGAGGGAGGGAGGGAGGAAGGAAGGAAGGAAGGAAGGAAGGAAGGAAGGAAGGAAGGAAGGAAGGAAGGAAGGAAGGAAGGAAGGAAGGAAGGAAGGAAGGATTTCTGATGCTCCCTGCCAGCTTCTCACAAGCAAAGTCAATGGGGAAGCCAGCAGGAAGTCATAAGTCGCTCACGTTCCCACTGCTTTTTTGCCCTTGGTCATTCTGTTTCTCTGTTTAGGTAAGGAAATATCTCTGAAACGACACCCAGTGGGTCATGGGTTGTCTAGTTAGCACACTAAGACTTGCCTAGTCAAGGTAGCCTCTGCCTTGTTTTCTCCACAAACCCATAGGAACATTCTTTGCTTTGTGCCAGCCTAGTGATAAGCACCTTCCTACTCTGACCCCATTTAGATAGTTATTTCCTGCTTTTGCCTGATCTCTGCTAGACAGTTAACAATGTATGTAATCTTCGCTAATATGTAATTTTCCTTTGCTGATGGCTAAACTGCCCAGCTATTTCCTGATTTGTTTTCCCCAAAGCAATCTAAATAACCCTAGAAAATAAGGGGAGCGGGGGGGCAGGGCGGGAGAGGTTGAAGGATTATAAAAGTTGCCCAGTAAGGGAGCTCATTGTGGGTGGTTTCACCATGGCTGACCTCTCCCACTGCTTGCACCCACTGCAGCTGATTGGGAAAGGAACTCTCTTATGTACAAATATAGAATCAATAAAGCTTTGCTAACTGTATTTATTCTGGTGCCTCTTATCCATTCCTTCTTCAGAATCTGAACTGCAGCTGCCTCAGCCAGCAATAGGCAATCTCATAAAAAAAAAAAAAGAGTGGGGGATTCTTTGCTTTTATCCACATAAAAATTTATGGTTGGGAATGGAGCCAGTGATAATAAAGATTTAATCTTTAGTTATCAAAGGATCAAGCCCCCAAATCAAAAGGATCCTGTCAATTAGGCTATTATAATACATGCTCAGATCATATGTACTAAGGGAATTTTTCTACTTTAGCATCAGTGCATTCTGACCAATTAACACATACAACTGTTCCTAAAGTTTATTCCAGTGCCGTTATAAGAGCTAAATATACAAACAAGTGCTTTGGGAGGAAACTTAGCTGACAGATTCTAATGTAAACTCCATAGCAAATATTTAAGGCATGTGTTATAAAGGGATATAAGGCTTATTAGCCATATGAGAACGGCTTAAGTGTTTCAGGGTTTAGGCCAGGGCTAGGCTGCCTTCTGTGGCTAAGGGTTACACGTAGCATTTTCAAAGTCTTGGATATGTAAAATACAGTTCACATGGTCACAGCTTTTGCCCATATGCATTTCTGATTAATTTATAAGAATTATTTATAAATTTACACATATACATCTTTAACTGGTATGCTCAACATTTATGCAGGTTAAGGGATAGTGAGGAATATATTTTCCTGCCTCACTTTCTTGTTGATGCAAATCTATGTATGCTTACTTTGAAATAAATCCCATTGTATTCAGTGGTTGATACTGGTGATTGTTCAAAGTGGACCGTCAAGGCAAATAATTCCTGTCCCACCTGGACTGTGATTGGAGCAGGAAAGGCCAGACTTATAAAACTTAAATACTCTTTTGAGATGGTTTTTTACAGCCCTACCCCTTCACTTTAGTTTCTGAGTCTGAGTTCTGTAACCTTTGAAAGCATATCAGTAAAATAGTCAGCAAGTTTCAAGTTCTCCAAAACATTTATGAAGGAGGATGTTAAGTAAAAGAACAAGTGGAAGGAGAAGAAAAAGTTGAACATGATGAAAAAGACCCAACATTTGTACTCCATCTTAAAACTGCTAGAAGCTGCGACAGAGATGTCTACGTAAAGTAGAACATATAAATTATGAATTTCCAAGAAGTTCACTGCTGGAACAGACAGATCAATAAATGTCCCAAAGGTCTGACTAAGTGGACTTTGCTGGGCCACTGATACGTTGAACCTCTGTTTTTCAAGTAGTCAAAATGCTGACATATATCCATGTACAACCATCCACAAAATACAGGAGGTAAACATCTAAATCTATTGTGCTGTTTACCTTAGCATCTCTTCTTCCTTTGGAATTCTCACAGCATAAGCCCCTTTCATATTTGAATGGCAAGAGGTCAGCTCCAGCAACAAAGCCACATGTCATATGTTTTCATATTTCACTAATAGATGAGTGCAATTTGAGTCCCATCATGACTGTTCTGATCTCTGCTATTTCCTCTTTCCTAAATAGCTTTTCACAGAGGGGGGAAAAATAGAAAGAAGCAGATGATGCTGCCTTTGAAGAAGTGGTAAGATTTCTTTGTTGAAAGGGGACACTTTACTGTGCTGCCTGTTGCTACATCCCATTGCATGGCAACCAACGAAAAGCTTTTGGGCAAGGAAACAAAAAACAGATGTAATAACAAATATAGCTGTTATTAAATCATTCCTCTCTAATGATGCTGGAAGGGAGCTGACAGCGTATAATATTGCCAGCTATGACCCTATTTTCCACAAATCACTCTTTCAGTGAAGTGCGAGTCAGAATTCACAGGCAGGGAATATGTATGTGCAGACATATGTTCATTATACTATTTAAAAATGGGTGATTTCTCTCCGTCAGGCCAAAGGCTGAACAAATAGCAACCTTGACTATCATTAAAGGGTTAGGGATATTCACTCTCTAGGCCAAAGTTGCTGCAATTAATAGTTGCCTCGCTAATGCTATATTTCAGCCCTTGTATTACCAGTCCTCAAGGGCTAACTCATTTGTGCTAAGGATTGCTCCAGTGCCAGTTTTCTTCCACACACTGAGAAAGAAGACCAAAGAGTGACTGTAAGATACAGAGGACTTGATCCTTTCTTCTTTCTTTCTCTCTACTTGAGAAGCTTCCGTGATTTTTTGTGCTAAAGCGAAGTGCTATTTTCAATTTTCAGTGATGTAGAAATGACAGAGGATTGGGCTCAGAAAATTTGAATGAATTCCAAGCCTACCATCTCGATTTGGACAGAAACTGTGATAATCTGGGCTGGATTTGAGCAACTTTCTTGCCAAAAGGGGAAGACGTATTCTCCCTCAGTGACTTGTCCATACAATGCATTTGCCAAATTGAGGCAGCGAAGACTTGTATTTCGAAGATTAAATAGTCTGTTAGAAATTCAGTACATCAACAGATTATACTATGAAACTGGCTCCGATTTTAGTAAGTATGATCACTATGCTTAGGTGAACATTTTTCATATAAAATGGCCACACCTTCATAATAGAAAACCAGATAGTCAGCTTATCATATGAAATTTATAAACAAAATTATCAGAATGGACAACAGTCATAAATTGAATGGACTGGTCATTCACTGCTCATTCTTGGCCATATGCCTTCTTGTTTTACCACACACATTTCTTAAGTCCCCCATTCCCACTGTATTCAACTTATTTTTATATTTCTCCTGCCATACTCAGCTCTCATTTCCACATAACAAAACAGGCAAAAGCTTGCTTTTATACACTGCTGTTTTCACTTCTTTCAACCAATATTCACTCCTCGCATTGTACCACATACTGTCCATTACCTTTCTACTAGCACTCACAAATTAAATTTTGAAATCTATGTTGGTTGCTTCCATAAGGTTTTCCTGGCAACAACATGGAAGGGGCTTGCATTTCCTTTTTCTACTGTGTTTTTTCAACTTCCAGGTAAAGCCTACAGGCCTGGGATTCCCTAGTGCACTTCCTTCTAAGTACTAATCAGATCCAATCTTGCTTA
This sequence comes from Python bivittatus, assembly GCF_059951505.1. Taxonomy (NCBI): domain Eukaryota; kingdom Metazoa; phylum Chordata; class Lepidosauria; order Squamata; family Pythonidae; genus Python; species Python bivittatus. The sequence continues at coordinate 30,066,247 of NW_028277035.1, forward strand.
GCTTTCTTCAAGCTTAGCTATGGTTGCTAGATGCCATCTGCTGGAACTGTTATCCAGAAATAGTCCACAGGAATGTGCAGCTTTGTGTTTTAATTATACTGTAAATATGGTATCAATTTCTTCTTATACTCAGCAGTTCATCTAAAAAAAGTTTCCAAATATAGTCATTCAACAAGGAATCCATACATTTAATTAGCCTACTGTCCCTTTCCCCTCATTCAGTCAATCATTAATGGCAACTGGCTCCTGATTAGCAATGTCACTGTATTGAGTATGCTATATTTCTGCCAAGTTCCACTTCACCATTTTGATATATATATCTTGTTCTTCCCCTGCGAAACTGTATGGTTTATTCCATCATTGTTCAGGATCAGCAATATTAGCGGCACTCGTGAAATGAAAAAGGAACCTGCTTTTTTCTCCCTAGTCTCTAAAGTAAGTAGAGCCTTCCCTGATCCTCCTGAGCTCTGTTCTGTGCCAGTAGATTAGCATATACTGAGAAGAGAGGGCATTCCATACACAGTGACTGACTGGGTTCACACATGACACTTAACCATGATTTGTTTTAATCATTATTGGTTGAAAAGGCAATAGAAACCTTGTTAAACTATAAATCATGGCTTACAAAACACAATGATTATAATCACAATGGCAAACCAATGAAAACATACTACAATTGTAGTGCAACATGAGCACCCCATCAATACATCCCTGCTCACCTATTCATAAACAAATGCCACACAGAAGATTCTTAGGCTGATAGTGCAGTATAAATGTAGAAAATAAATAAAATTTCCTAGATTAGAGCTATCAGCCTAGAGGGTAAGTGCCTGTAAATGTGATACATAACTATTTTCTTATTGAGCAAGTAATCATATGTGTATCATTTGGTAACAGAACAAGACTATATAGTCTTTTATATAGTATTATTTTTTAGCTAATTTATTATGGATATTTATATTTTTACTGTTTTTACTGTTTGATTTTAGTTGTAAGCCACCCAGAGTCACCCTCTGGGGGAGATGGGTGGCATATAAATGCAATAAATAAATAAATAAATAAATATAAATAAATAAATAAATAAATAAATAAATAAATAAGCTTTTACTCTGTTTCCACTTCCAATAGGGATTAAGTTCAATCAGTTTTAAAAGGCCCACTTTACTATTATTTCTTATTAATAAAACAGTTCTTGATCATTTTTATCTTGATTTTAATTCATTCTTTGCTATTACATTTTGAATTTTCCTTAATATGAGTTTTTATTTCTGGTATGCTTTATCATGAACTGCTTTGAGTATAATGTATAAAGCAGCATTTCAAAACCTCAGAAACTTTAAGATGTGTGGGCTTCAACTCGCAGAATTGATACTATAAGCTCATGGGTGACAATCTGCAGTCCTGGGTTGGGCCTTTTTCGTGTTCAAAAGTTTCCTCTGACTACTACAGTTGAAAATTGGTGGAACTACCTCTCATCATTTTGAGGCAGGAAACACAAAAACTACAATGTAAGTCCTACAATAGAGTTCATATACAGTAGTGTAAAATACAAAGTCGTAAATGCCCAAGAACTCGGCTTTCTCATTTTGCATGAATCACTATGGCCATTAGGCTGCCAAAAAATGTTATGTGCTGTTCCCCTCCCCCACTCAGCCCCTGTGGCTGTCAAAAAATGGCCTATTTCTGAGTTAGAGGAACGTCATCCATCTATGCATCCAACCTTTGTAGTAAGAAGGTTATAAAGGCAACGCACCGGATTATTTTGTGGGAAGGCAGGGGAATATTTGTTCATATTAGAAAATATACTAGAACAAAGGTGTTTTTATATGCTGGAAGATGGGCTTTATTTTAAATATCAGTTACAGCATTTTTTTTTTCATTTAGGTGAATCTTAAACATAATGAGACTAGTCTGCAGTATATTGACTGGGTATAAAGTGAACGGTTTGCCTAAAGATAAATGTATCTGTCACTTTTTGTTTTGCTCTGTGTCTCATTTCCCGCCATCTTCATTTTGCTTTATTTCCACATAAATATGGAATTTTATTAAAATCTACACAGCACAGTTTTCTTCGACACATTTTTCCTATTGTACGCATTTTAATAGAACTTTGCATTAGAATCCACCTCTGTAAGTTATTATCACTAATATATCTCATGTGGATTGGAGAATTACATTGCAACATTCAAGAAAAGAACTGACTGTTGTAATCTGTGTTTTGCTCTAGATGTGTTTCAGAAGTGCAAAAATAGGAAAGTCCACAATAAAATATACATCAGATCAGACGAATCTTCTGCCTTCTGTCTCATTGCCCCTGCATAAAAGTCACCATGGGCATACCTGAGAAATAATGCCTTATGACAAGCAACATAAGGTAAAAGCAAATTTTGTGAATGTAATTTAATTGTATTGTTTGCATTTGGGTTGTCCCATGCATTAGACTTTCTCTTATGTCCTTAAAAAAATGAGATCGATGTGCATGGTTGCTAAAGACCACACATATATCCAGGAACTTATTTTGTACTAAGTAACGGTGCTCTGCAAAATGTCCAAGATCAACTTTCCTGAGTTCTATGCAGAATTCAGAAGCCATTGCACTAAGCATGGTTTAATTCTTGGAATTCTCAGACTCTCATTGCTAAAGATTGACAACTGTTCTAACATCCACACGTACCAGTGCAAAATTAAACTTTTGTTGAAGTAAGATGCTAGTTTGGAAGGGAATGAAGTTCCCCATTAAAAATTAAAATTAAATTTGGTCATTTGCCTGGCTTTTTTGTGCAGGTTTTAAAATGCAAAGTTCCATACTTTAAATGGTTAGAATTACACAAGTGCATTTAAGGAAAGTGGAAATATTGCCTGAATACCTTGAAATCCTATATGTGAAATCAATGCAAATACCTGCTTACTTCACCTGATCAATCAGCAGCAGTCTTTGAAAATGAAGTTATTTTCAAGGCAGCATAACACACAATGTAGATTACATATAATTGATAAAATCTAAGTCCAATTTAGGCAAAAGACAGAAAATACATCTGCACAAATTTAATGCTAGCTCATGTTGTCACTTCATAGGAATATAAGCAAAGGGGTGGGGGTGGGGAGGCAGCTGTCAGCAGCCCGGTTGCCAGGGACCTCGGCCAGAGAAGACATCGCTGCAGCTGCTCCAAAAAGCCAGGTGTCGATAGTGGGCTTGATGACAACCTAATTAATACACTCACTTGGTTATTATTTTGAAATATGCTTCTCTTCAGTAGCTTGAATGGTCATGTTAGAGAATAATTATTGTGAACATGCTACACAATACTGCATTATTTTATCCAAATAAAAACGGCACATTTATCTATTTATTTATTTATAAAATTTGTACAATACATTTATAAAAATTGTACCATACATTGCCTAGTAATGCTGTTGTGGCTTAATGTCTATTGACAGAAACAATTAGTGTTTGACATACTGATTTTTCCCCCCAATAATTCATTCATGGTTCTCCAAATTCCCAGGGTTACCATGCCTGATTTTTCATGCTCTTTTGAGAGTAAGGGATGTCTCGGTATCTGTCTCTGCTCCAGTAACACTGTCTAATCCTTCATTTAGGAAATACATTTTTTTGGTTTGTCTTTGTTGACTTCCCAGTGCTGAACAGCATGGCCCAAATCAATTTCTTCCCTTTGTTTGAAGGAACTCTGGACTGCAACAGTTCCCCCCAGTTAATGTCTTTTTTTCCTTTGATCAGTTTGACATGTTTTGATATATACGCACATACATACACACAAACACACACACACTCTTCCATTTTCAGGTCTTTTGCTGGCCAGGAAACCCCATTCTTCCAATAGCAGGAAAGAACATGGATTTCAAGAGGAAGATCAGACAGAGATTCTCTGGAAAGATGCTGATTTTGCCTTAATCCCATCCCAGAATCAGTTTTAATGGACCACAGGACTTATCCATGTGTTGACCACTATAGATCATCACTAGATGGCAGCAAGGAGAACCCTTTGTTGGCTTCTAATGACTGTCCACATTTTTGCAGCCCAGATCTAATGGCCTTTTTAAGGAACATTTTAATAACATCTGTTGTTTTTAAAATGACTGATGCTCAAGAATATTACTTTTTTTACCATTCTAAAACTTTTTTTCTTGCACAAAACACTGTATAATATCCACCTGAGGTTTATCAGCAAAGAAGGAATAATTGACTACAAATCTCATCTAGATCAGTAACACTTACAATAATTACAAGTGGTAATAATAGTGGTGGTGATGGTAGAAGTAGTAGTACTAGTAATAGTAGCATAGGTATTTTCAAAATTTCAAGGAATCTAGCACCAAAATCCCAGCACCTATTTCTCTGAAATACATCAGACTGCATTCCTTCAGCAGCATCTAACTGTGCTGGCAAACATCATCCAATTCTAATAAAAGTAACCAAGTTACAGCTGTTGGGAATGTTCTCGTGATAGTGAAAGGGAAGTGCAAAACTTCAGGCTTCCATATATTGCTTCAGATTTATCTTCAGTTGAATGGAAGGTATGATTTGGGGGTGGGTGGATGGGTAATTCATTTTGTTCACCAATACATGAACTGCAACTTAGCCATGCTTCTAGTTTGCAACAATAGTACATATTTCATAAAAAGAAGGCACAAAATACTTTACATATGGAAATGATCGAAAGTGTATCTGCCAGGCAAACATGTAAGCAAAATTGTGTATATTTAAAGAAATCCAGACAAAAATATATACACATTTACATGAGAACTTTTTTTAAAAAAAGAAAGAATGCAGAAGAGCTCTCAAGATAGCATAGCAAGGCTTGAGCTAAATTTAGAAATGAAAAAAATGAGAAATTGAATGAAATAATCACTAACAGATTTACTCAATCAGAAAACCTTAAAATTAACCAGAGTTTTCAGAAATGTGATCCAAGCCAAATACTGAGAGTGGTAGATATTATAATATAAAGCACACAACTCTCTGTGAACAACCTTTTGCCCCACCTTACTTAGATAAATGGAGTAGGTATATATAACTGCTATAAGAATCCCATCTCGTTAACCAAATGTTCCATATAGAAGTTCTCTAATTCTGAATGCATGCTAATGTATTTCAGTGGCCAGCACACTGTACAAATACTGTTAATGAACTGTTCACCTTCCCACTTCACACACAGTCTTTCTTTTTGAGCTAGCTGGGAGGATCCTAGGTATATTATTGGAGTGCAGTAGGCTCCTTTTCTTGAGGAATTTCAGTGTTGATTCTGAGACTGTCATACCAAAAGTTCAGCATCCTCTGAGATGAACACAGATCTGTTCCAGATGGCATCTAACAGCAAAACATTTGTGACTTGGAAGATGGTGGAGCTCTATGTGATTCCACTGTTACTGACAGATCATTCTTGATCAGTTTTAGATTGATGGCCAATATAAATCTCTGCACAGATGGATGACCATTAAAATAATCCAATCCAGACATCTGATGGCTTTCTGAAGAAGTTTGTAAAATTTCCAGCAGCATTTGTTGGTGGTACCCTAGCTGACCTGTGGAATATAAACAATAGGGGCCCCTAAGGTCTTTCTTCTCTCTCATAGAGCCATATTAGTCCCTTAGTTTAATAGGAAGATGTGAGTGAATAAGTAGATGGGATCCCAACAAGAAAATGGGGAAGAACTCCTGGAATAGATCATATAGTGTATGGAATTAGACTTTTCTTCACTCCTATTCCACATCAGAAGAGACAATATCTCCACTGTCTCTGCAGAGAACAGAATAGTGTTTTCTCTTCCAAACTGTATGGCATCTCCTTTACCAAACATTGGAAGGACAGCCCAGAAGAGTCAGAGACATACTGGGGAGGGGGCAGGGGAGCTTGTTGTGGACAAAGTTGATTGGATCCACCTCAACTTGGACTCCCAAGTTGTTATAGAAATGTAAGCTCAGCAATAGTTTGTTCTGTTATTGTTAATTATTTTCAGACTGTAGGTCCGAAAGCTGTGGACAGGGTGTCTGGAAAAACAAGGGCTACCTTACTTTTGACCTTTGTCCTTTCTAACTAATTAAATCTGCCAGAACAGGATTGGCCCTATGATCAAGGAAGGTGATCAGTGCCTCCATATGGGAGGGAAATATTCCTCCCTCCTAAAAGATATGCACTGGTTGCCAGTTGCTTACCAGACACAATTTAAGGTATTAGTTTTGAGTTATAAAATTCAAAATGTTTAGGGCCTGACAATCTAAAGGACCCCGTCTCCTATTACGAATCTGCCTGGTTGTTACGATCAGCAGGAGACACCCTTTTGAAGATTCTCCATACCCTACACTAATCAGGGACTTATCCTTCTGGCCCAGAGGATAGGGCATTCTCCTGGTTTGCTCCCAGGATATGTAAAGCACTGCCTTGGGAGTTAAATTTGCTCTCCAATCTAAATGTTTCATGAGGCTTTTAATTGTAATGTGGTTTTAATATTTATATTATTCTTATTTCCAATCTGTATTTATATTATGGCTATGCTGTGTTTTGATCTTCAAAAAATCCTTTGGGCCACATGGGATCCTGAGCCTGTCTGCAACACCTCAAAGCAGCCTTTTCCAGTGTTTTGCTTGTTTCATAAAGTGTATGGAAAATATGAAATATTGGTTGGGGTGAAAGTATTGGTTTACTTTGGCCAGAAAGCCTTGTGTCAATTATGGGCTTTTATCACTTTGAATAAAATAAATTTATTTTTTTATTCTAGATGACGAGGATTAGAATTGTTTTTGCAGGTCTGAGACTTCAAATTGCAAATCCTAACTTAACAGTTTACCTTCTTCACTTATCTTAAGGAACCAAAGAAGCATTTGAATTGACTAATCAGTTGAAATCAAGGTCAAGGGAACGTTGACTTCAAGTAGCTGGGTTAATGATTCAGACCACGTATGTTTAGTTGAATGTTTGATAAGTGTTATGCACTTGTTTAATCAATGAACAACCTGCATCCCAGTCTAGCTTAGGATCTACATTAGACAGAATTGACCCTTTTGTTACTCAGCTGATTGAACTCTAGGAATAAAAGTACTGTATGTCTTGGATTTGAAAGTGACATTGGCAAAATTGTGCTGATTTTCTAAGTGGTTAGATGAGATGACAGATGGAAAGGACAGAAACTGACACAACTAAAAAGGAAAGATTAGGAGCAATTGGGTGGAAGAGAGGACATTAGGCGGAAATATAATGGCAAGCCCTCAACTGTGTTAAACTGTCACACTCACATTGATTTCAACATCCAGCCTTTTTTGGTTTCAGGGACAAAATCTGCCATTTATCCAGTCTCAGATACTTTTGATTATGTGAAGGAAAATGGCAAGAAGAATGAAAATGGGAAAAGGAGGGAGGCTTGGAGAGCGGGACTGCATCTGGTAGAAATCAGTGAGAAAACTGAGAGACACTGTTGCATTGCTCTTTCTTTTCAAAATAACCAAGTTGCTATTTTATGATCCTTCTGATTGCCTAGAATTACTTTCAATATGGAATCAGTAGATAATTGCTTAGAGATTGAACCAGTATATGAAACTCTGGTTCTTGCTGCTTCTGATTGTTTTTGAACTGATTTTTAGATCTATCTCTTATTCAAAGGAACAGGACTACACAGTTTAGATTACAGGCAGTTAATCAAATTTAGCAAAACTTGGATACCAAAACCTTGGCGGTGTTTTGGATATCAGAAACTCTCCAGTCAAACTACCTGTCACCTTCCTAACAGATTCTGCAGACTTCAGCAGTTCTACTAAAGGAAGTAAAAGAGAAACAAAGGAAAGGAAAGCAAAGCAAAGCAAAACAGCTCAGCTTGTTGATTGCTCTTTCTAGAGACAAGGACTCAGCTAAAATGGGCAAAACCAAAGAAAACAAGCACACCGTCTAAACGGACTAGAGTCCTAACACATATGGATACACTTCAGTGAAGATAAATACTAACCACTTAAACTATAGTGGTTAAACTATAGTAGTTAACTAACTACTATAACTCGCCGCCCAGAGTCACTTGGATTGAAATGGGTGGTCATAGAAATCGCATAAATAAATACATACATACATACATACTACAGCACAGAAATGGAACACAGAAGATCCACATTTATAGTGGCTTCATTACATGTAAAGGTTAGTATTCTATTTATAGCCCAAAGAACAGTTCCAGTCATTCACTGATGCAATTTTATATTCACTTTCAGTCCAGAATGTCTTGGTTTATTTCCATTGATCGCTATAGAGCCCCTACCTAAACCCTGCATTTTTCTTTGGCAAACTTTACCTCACAACAGCCAGTTTGGTCTAGTGGTGAAGGCCCCAGGCTAGAAAGCAGGAGGCGGTGAGTTCTAGTCCAGCCTTGGGCCTGAATGCCGGCTGGGTGACTTTGGGCCAGTCCCTCTCTCTCAGCCCAACTCACCTCACAGGGGTGTTGTTGTGGGGAAAACAGGAGGAGGAAGGAGTATTAGGTATGTTTGCCGCCTCGAATTATTTATAAAAATAATAAAGGCAGGATAAAAATCTAAAAAAATAAATAATATTAACTTCTAGAATGAGTAATTTTAAATTACTCCTTACTGGAGTTCCATTCCACACAAGGATTGCTTAATAAATAAATGCAAGCATGACATGGAAGAGGTAGCCATACAGAGGGACTTCAATCCATGAATACCGCCAGAGTAGAAGGGGGGTGCCAGCAGAAGAGGGAGCCCAGCTTTCTGCCGTAGAATGGGGCTCGCCCCTTTCCCAGCTGGCTTTCTGTGGGATGGAGGGTGGTTTCATCTTTTGCTGTGGACTGAGACAAACACTGCTGGAACTACGATTCTTCAGTGCAATGAGTTATTTTGAAAGGGATTCTTTCTGAAGTGAAAAGTTTTCAAAATATCTCATTTGCATTTGCTAAATACAATAGCTGAGCAATCACAACGTGATGATTTACTAGCCAAAGAATTGAATGTTTCGATGAAATAAATGGAATAATTTTGAAGTCTGTGTTCTCGGAACATTCACACATTAAGACCAAGCCAGCTTGTGATATATTTGCCAAGAAAAAAAGCAAAAACAAAAACAAAAACAAAAACAAAAACAAAAACCAAAGCAGCCTTTAATAATAAATCAGGAATCAAGAGTTCTGTATCTACAGAACCAATTATAGCTAAAAAGCATAAAAACATTTATGTAAATAGCCTTGTTCATTTCTGTTTGTACAGAAACATTTCTTCATTTCTCAGTAAGGAACCAAAGCAACAAGTTGAAATGTATTTCAACTAGCATTCTTATTCATTAACAGCATTAATCAAGAAAAGGCCTTCTCTGGCATAACTGTTCATAATGTTCCCATAGTAACTAGAACTTCCATTCAACTGCCACAATTTACGTAATTATTTTTAATGAACATTTTACTTCCCCGCCCACCATAAGGAAAACTAAATTTGCAATCCTGTACATGCTTCCTTGGAAGAACCGACTTCAGTGGAAACTACTTCTGAAAAACCATGCATGGGACTGTCCTTTGGATCACAATCCGTCAACTGACTTCAAAGAGACAGCAAGGATTAATCTAAGCCTATATTTGTGGAGTCTTTGGTGCTCTCTGAGCGTGGATGTTCGCTTGCAGACATTTCATTACCCAACTAAGTAACATCATCAATTTGCCAATGCAGATCAGAGAGCACCAAGGACTCCACAGTTCAACCCTGAGCTACATATATTCTCTTCTATTGGAAGTCTATATTTAAAAGTAGACCTGATTCCCACTATATATGTACGTGTTTGGTTATATAATTTATTTATAAGATTTATAAACTGTCTCACTCCAGAGAGTCTAGGTGGCATACAAAGTCGATACCTTCCTTCCTTCCTTCCTTCCTTCCTTCCTTCCTTCCTTCCTTCCTTCCTTCCTTCCTTCCTTCCTTCCTTCCTTCCTTCCTTCCTTCCTTCCTTCCTTCCTTCCTCCCTCCCTCCCTCCCTCCCTCCCTCCCTCCCTCTCTTTCTTTCTTTCTTTCTTTCTTTCTTTCTTTCTTTCTTTCTTTCTTTCTTTCTTTCTTTCTTTCTTTCTTTCCTAGAAATACATTATTTGCTCAGCAACCTACAGGACAAAATCAAGAAATGTGAACATCAACAAGTAATCAGCAGGTAGGGGCCGTGGACAGATAAACTTTTGCCCAAATGTGCCTGGTGTGCTGGTTGTGGCCCTGTTTGGAGCAGGATGCCTTAGCAGCAGTGACACATGCCTTTATCACCTTGAGGTTAGACTATTGTAATCTGTTCCAGTTGGGGCTCTCTTTGAAAACTATCTGGAAACTTCAAGTACAGAAAGCAGCTGCCCATTTGCTAGTGGGGGAGAGCTATTTCAGCAGCAAGACATTCATTCTGTGCATTGGCAGCCACTAAGTTTCTGAGTAAAATTCAAAGTGCTGCTATTAACCTATAAAATGCTACATGGCCTGACTCCCAGCTAGTTCTGGGACTGTGCTCTCCAAACAGGATCTACCTTTGGGTGTGATCAGCCCAAAAGAGAGGCTTCTGATCCCAGAGGCAAGAGATGTGAACAGGCCATTTCCGTATTTGCCCCATCCTTATGGAATGGTTTGCCTCTGGAGGTCTGGATGGCCCAATCTCCTTTAGAAGATGGTGAAGAAAAAATGGTTCTGCCAGGCATTTGGGGCTAACCAGTTGGTTAAGGGGCCTGTCTTAGAAACAAATATCTCTTCCCATGAACCAGTTTCGGCTAAACGTTGGAGTAGAATTGAAAAGAAACCTGTTAATACACCATACAGAGAAAAACTTTCTCTAGACTTTTTGAAAGAAACAGATATGATGAATGAATTGGGCTGCCATTCCCCATACAACCCTCACTTGTAACATCTTTCCATCCACTCAGTGTTTTTACTGCTTCACTTTTAAAGGGTTTGGTGAATCAGCAACATAACATTCAACCCAGTATTACTTTTACCATCACTCCATATGTGGCATTTATGCCTCAACTGTTAAAAGCACTGTGAGAATCTATATTTGTTTTAGTGACTCAGTGCAATTGAAATGGTAGTGAGCATATGGTGTGGAGGAAAAAAATGACTCTACACATGCTCAAAGATACTTCATCTTTACAAATATTTTGCATGTTATGTTAAAATAGGAGTGCTGGTACAGTTTTTCTCTCCTTCCTTTTCTGCTGAGGGACAGAAGCAATCATATTCATTCACTCCCTGCAAGTGCCAATAGCTCTCTTTCAATCCACTGAAACTGAGAGAACATTTGCAGGATGAACTGAAGACCTGCATGTAAAGACAGAGCTGTGCAGAGCGTCCTTGCTTTTCTTAGTTGATGAGGTGAGGGATGCCAAAGAATATGAAATAATGGGAGAGAAGGAGGAGGTCAAAGTTCTCCAGGACTTTATATGGGGATGTGATGGAAGGCATGTCAAGAACGCTATAATTCAGACATCTTTTGAAAATCTATTTATATCAGACTTCCCAGCCACTGACTAAGTTTTATTTTTAATGGACTGTTTTTAACCTTGCTTTTATTCTGATTTTATTTTATATTCATTCTGACATAATGTTGTGGCATTTATGTATTGATTATTCCAATTTATATAGCTGCCCATCTCATATATATAACTTTTAGATTTTTTAAAAAAATAATGAAAATTGGCATAGACAAACCTTAACATAAAATAAATAAATGGAAGGGCTCCATGCTCAGGACAAAAGAACAGCTTTGTCTCCTTTTCATGATCAAGAGGCAAGAAACAAAGAGGGACAGATTGAGGCTTCAAGCAATGGGAAGGGAAGAGGACAAAAATCTTAAGAGCAGCAAAATGAGAAGTACAGAGAATTGGGCAGGGGAAGAGGGAGAGGAAAGATACAAGCTGCTCAAAATACAAGTCTCAGTCTTGAAGTAGATGTCCCGGCAGGAGTAGAGGAAGATACCTCCTCAGCATATATGGTTTTGTATCCTTTATAAATTTAGCCAGACCTCAGAAATCTGTAATAAAAGTAAAGTACTTTGAAGTTCTCTCTCAGGACCACTTTGAACAGCAGCATTCCATCAGCATTATCTGTTATGAAAGCACTTTAAGAAATAAAAAAAAGGAAAAGGAAAAACAATCAGCAAGGGGAAAAATTACTTATAAACGAGTTGTAAAGAAAGATAAAGAAGACTCTGATTGCTAACCATATAAACTAGCCCTTCAGAGACTTTTTCTAAACCACCTAAGGATGTGGGAAACCAAAAAAAAAAAAAAACCAAAAAAACTTCCCTTTACACAACTCTGAGAAAGAGGCTGAGAAAATGGGTCACCCTTTCAGTCCTATATATATAAAATATAAAAATTTGGGATTAATAAAAGGAAAAACAAGATGTCATTAGAAACTTGGAAAGTGATTGGAAAGATAATGGCTTGCGGCGGGGGGGTACTTTGTGTATTTGGAGCTGAGCAGGGACTCAGAGTGAATTGCTTATGATAAAAATAATATAGTATTCTGACTTTCTCTTCCACAACTAAAGGATATCCCAGTGTCTAGCTGTTGTGGCTATCCAGAGCTATATTCAACCAGATTAAGGATAAAGCAGTGATGAACTTTTGGGCTGAATGGTTTTCTTTTGTCCTGACATTTCACAAGCAGCTATGGTTGACATCTCTGATTGGTCCATTTTGAAGAAATTTCAAGAGAATTGGTTCCTGATTAACTGGAGGTCTACCTAGGTGAGGAACCTATCAGGGACCAGCTTTCTTGGACTCCTGTGACACAGACCAACCAGAAATCAGCTTGCTAGATTCAGATAGAAGAGCCCAGTCAGCCCAATTCAGTTGCCTGTGAGCTATCAAGAGGTACACCACAAAGCAGTTCATTCTCCCTCTGAAGATGTCAGCGGCAGATGCTGGTGAAATGGGACAAAAGGCCATGGTCATTCAACCCAAAAGCTCATCATTGCTTGATTGATTCCAGCCATGAAAGCCTATACCAGTATACAGATTAAGGATATGTGGAAGCTTCTATACTGGAGGTAAGGGTAAATACAAGTAGGAGTATTCTTTTTAAACTAAAAAAATAAAGTTCATTAATGACACACTACTAGGAACTGCTGATTTAGGTGTTTAGGAGTAGGAATAAATAATATGGAAGCACACTTTTATAGTATGATATAGAAACCAAATTATCTAATTACTGAAGTAATCAGCAATCTCTGCTAATGGTTCTTCTCTTTCATCAAATTGTATGACATCTGAAGGTAGAGCTTTGGGTAGAAGAACCCCTTCCTTTCCTTCAAACTTTGCCCCCTACCATCCTTCATTTTTTTGCTCAAATGGAGGAAATGAATCCTTCAACTTTGCTTTTACTATTTATTATTCTGTCCAAAGGCACTTTTATTATCAAAATGGTAAAGGAATGGCAAAAGGTAGTGCATATAAGAATATAAATAAAGGAAAGAAGATGCAATCAGTTATGTTACTAGAGAAATCAGAAACCACCAAGAACAGGTTAATCTTAGATTTTCTCACCAGGCTATTTGCAATAAGAACTTAAAAAGGAGTCAGGGAAGGAATCAATGCATAAAATGCTGTTTATATTCAGTGTTTACTTTTGATTTAGCTTGATAATTTCTTATCCCTACTAGAGCCATTGCCTTTAAAATCTAGCAGTTATATCTGTTTATATTTCAAGCAGCTTCTTCTGCACCCATAAGTTTATTTTCATTTAAGAATTGTAAGGAAGATGTGTTCCAGCATTTCATTTTCCTTGTTCTGTTACTGCATTTTTGTTTGACCTTGGCAAAGTTTACTTGATCCTTATAACAATCTTCAGAATGACAATTCAGAAGTCAGTCCCATTGGATTCAATGGGACATACTCCTAGAAATATTCACCTAATAGTTCTACACTGGTATTCCAGTCATATTGGAATATGTCATTTAAGTTTTCTTACCAAAGGAGACTTGATAGAAAGAAAAGAGACTCTTCAAGAACACCCAATCAAAGAAAAAGAAATTAATTTTGAGACAGAAACAACTGAGACTAAGACATTTGTCACTTTTACCTCCTGACAGCCAATTGTTTATACAATCATACATTCTGGGTTGTGCAACTGTATTTTTAAAAATATTTAAAATAACTTTAAACCTTGGGAGTGAAGCTTTTAGATCTTTAAGCATTTATTTGCACAGGATTCTCACAAGAACATGGACTCTGAGGGAATATTTTTTCTCTATTATTAATTTGAATTGTTTTTGTAAAGGAGATTTGCAAACTTTCAAAACTTGATGCTGACATTCCAAAACAAGAAATTCCTGTCAAAATTCTAAGTCAAGTGGCCCTACTTTCAGACTGCTGAATAAATAAATGTAGTTATTCAGACATCTGCTCACATAATGTCCCATTGCTTTAGGTTATATTATACCATAGGGCATATATAAATTAAATCAAAACACAAACAAGACTTTTAACATAACTGCTTAAGTACATGCCTGCTCAGAGTCGCTGGGAGTCAGGTGGCATATACATTTTAATTATCATCCTCATCATCATCATCCCTGGTTCATATATACATCCTTGGTTCAAAGTAATGTATTTAAATATATAAACTGCATTTATTCATGTTCCATGTATAAATGATGTTAGAAATTCTACATGTTAAACTGGAAGGCAGAGCAAATCTTTACTGAATAAAATAATGGACTGGACAGTATCTCATACATTATGATCTTAAAGTTGTTTTTGTTCATCAATGAATACCCACAAATATTCATACACTTAATATGGAGGAGCGTACGAGTCTTTCTGGTTTTAGGATTGCTTCTTCCAGCTTCTGAACAGTACATGGCAATGCCATTTCACGTGAGATAAACATTTATATACTGACTGAAAATGCTTCTGCCACGTAGGATGTTGTGGGAAAACCTGAGTGCTGATTTCAACAGAAGAGAACATGCATCGTAGTTCAGTGCATGCAGAAGACTTTTCAGTCCACGTCAGCACAGGGGACAACTCATAATGATGCAGTCACATTACTAAAAGTCACACAAGCAGAAACTTGCTCCAGAATAAACTTTCCTTTGCTCCCCTTCCCCGTGCAGTTCCAAATGCACATGTCTCTTCAGAAAAAGGTTCTTCAGCCATCCAGAGGAAATGAGGTAAACCACTGGAGCCTCTATGAGGAAGAATCTAACCAGCCAGCAGAATTTTAGTCTCTGTTGACAAACAGCACTGGTTATATCAGAGTAAGCATATGTATGGATTTCTTGAAGCAGGTACGTGGGCTGGGAATATTTGTTGTGGAAACACAGCACATATATGTAAAAGTTTTATGCAAAAGGAAAACAAAACACATTATTATTGATCATTACAATTGTACAGTGTGTAAAATAGTGATAAGAGTATGAAGAAGAAAGTGGAAGAGGTAACTGCCAAAGAAAACCCCTTTGTGACTCCTTTTCTGGTAAAATATTGGGAAATATATGATCTTAGCTAATGAGAAAAGTACCTAAAATATAAACTATAATTAAGTATTAAGGTAAGCCATCATTTTGAAGTCTCACCTGGAAGCCATCAAGTTGAATGGATGATTGATTCCCCTTAAATTAGCGTTAATGGATTTGTGTGTCTGCTTTCACAGGAGAACATAGCAGAGAGAGAGGTGCTAATAATCTTTTTGGTTTCCCACTGAAGATGTGTGAATGTATATAAATTAACTACCCAATCAGTCGTCCTTTCTTAAGGGTATACTATCAACAGTGAGTATCACTAAGAATTGCATCCTGTCTGTGTGAATTGACTGCTACGGCTCTTCAGTTTCACTACTCTTTATTCACAGCCTGGGCTCTGCGTTGTGACTAAAGGCTTTCTTCACAGAGTGATCCTGTATGCAAAGGGCATAACTGTCATCCTTTCCAAAGCATACAGCTTTAAATTAAAATTCCACACATTTAACTGTCCTGTAACAAAGGTGTTTGTTAAAAGCCAAACTTCTAATAGGGGGAACTCACAAAGTATTTATTAATTCCATATGCCGAGCTTTAGTATGTCAGATGATTTTCCTCTCGATCAAAAAGGAAGCCTTCAGACAAATCATCTTAAACATGAGGACTTAATGTACCTCTGAGTAAAACACAGCTTTAATGCAATGTGAAAACGGACAGACCAAGAGCAGCCTCGAGTTTTATCAGCGGATGCAGATGATCTCCTGTTGGGAACTGATTTTAAACAGCATTCATCTGATTCCCAGACACCCCCTCCAGGAATGTTCCCTCTGAATGTACATTAACCCAGCCTCCCCCCAAAATAAAAAATAATTTTTAAAAATCACACATCTATAAAGTTGGGGATTAAATGGACTCAGACAGGAGATGTACACTTTGTTTCTAAGCCACTAATTTGATCAGCAGCATTGAGGCTTTCAGTATTCCCCAGCATTTAAAATTTAAATTTACTCCACAAATTTCCACTTTGCATGCTCTTTGGAAATTCAGCTTTTGTGCTGAATAGCTTTTAATCAGCTATCTTTAAAATACATATTTTAAGGCTTTCCCACCTTATACCCACTTAGTTCCAAGATTCAAACCAGGTTTTCAGTTTCTGTTTTTTTAGTTTCCTTTCTCTTCAATCACAGATTAATCACAGTAGTCTATTCATTTTATTCTTGTTGTTAGTCTCAGGTCTCTTTTTCAAACAAACTTAGCGTGTTCCTTAGGGTTTCATTAATCTATTAAGATTTCCTGCTGCATCCATTTCATACCTCAAAATACTGTTACAGAGAGCTAACTTGCAATGGTTTCCTTTGCAGGAAGAGAATGGCTTGGTTGATTATTACATTCATTATTTTGTATTTAATCTCTTTCTTACTTTTTTTCTTTTTTTGTACAATGACCAAAAATCACATTGTTTGTGGTTTGTAAAAACTATTTGAAAGAAGAATCGGTGTTTCATACTGCATTAGTTGGATTCATTTTTTAAAATATTTTTTATTGAAGATTTTGATTACAATAGTAAAAGCAAATACCAACTCAGAGAAATAGAAATAGAAAGAAAGAATAAAAAGTGCAAGGAAAGAAAAAGAAAAAAATTATCTGGTTCTAACATTTCTATAGCAGACAAAATTTTTACCATTTATTTCCAATTCTTTAAATTCTTAAGTGTACAGTTAATGTTTCTTTTATTCACGAATGGATGAACTCACCAGGTGGCTTTTCAAATTTGTTGTTTTGAAGTTTTCTAATAGCCTTGAGATAGTTAAATAAGTAATTTCCAAAAGTGATTAGAAAGCGAGATTAGCAAACCCAGTTGAGAGCATAATGGCTTCCCTTCATCTCCCGGCACTCAAACCTGCAGGAGACTACTATCCTGTGGTCTCCTCCCAAGGAGCAGCCATTCCAGAGCATATATGGATATCTCCCATCCTCTCCTTATCCAGAGAGGTTCCATAGGTTCGCTGGATCTTCAGTTCTTCGGTCTTTGCCCTGGTTGTTGTTTCTGCTCATTCAGATACAGTACATACTAGTTTGCCATAACTCCCCTGGAAGTCTCCTCCATTAGTTGGATTCAGATTTAAGAGCACACATCTGGGTTTGGGGAAGCCCACTTTTCTATCCTGTCTTATTAGTTTCTCTTCAGTCCCCCGAAAATAGTGCAATGAGGGTAAAGGGAACCTAAACAGGATGCCAACTTGTAGAGGGTAGAGGAAATGGCCTTGAAAGACAGGAAGAAGAGCTGCTACTAAGGCAATGGTCGGATTGAAGGCCAAGAATGTAACATGAGTAAATGTCTCAAGCAAGCCCCTCTCCAGTTCACATGAAGATAAAGGAGGGAGCGGGTAGCACTTTCAGACTTGCAAGATTCTGTTACTATAGCTTTACAATAAAAGGCCTACATGGCATTGGCTTCCTAGTCTGGTCTACCTTGAAAAGCTGACACAACTCTAGTATGGGAAGCAGGGGGATTCTCAGTACATGATGTGGACATACTTTGTATGGCTCTATATAACATTTGAGGGAAAGACAAGGATATCTGCAGGGGGTGGGGTGGGGGGACAAATCGTAGAATGCATATTGCAACATTATGAAGCAAATTCTTTCCTTCTATACTTGTGTCATGTCATGGTGCTGGATGCAAGAACCTAAGGGGTGGAGTTTGCATTGTGACATTACAACCATATTTCAACGTTTTCTTGAAGCCTCCAGTTGTGGTATATGAACATAACAAGACAAATTGTAATCAGGGAAGAGAGATTATTGGTCAGTTTATTTTAAAAACTGCATGGCCAATGGTGAGTCCAGGCACCAGAGAGGAAAATGTGTTTTCTAGACTAGTACCAGGACACTAGGCTTATTTTTATTTTTTAAGCTCCACAAATTGCATACTTCTTAAAAAGTAAATGGAATCCCCCATCTGATCAAATGAACATTAAAAAAAAAAAAAAAAAAACCTTTCACCCCTATGGGTGGTATGTGTCTTCCTCAATCTCGGGTCCTCTACCAGAGGCCTGGGAGTTTGAGGGTTCCGTGCAGATCTTAACTGTTCTAGCACTGCACTCTTCTGGATAGAGAGCTCTGTTGTTGTTCCTGGGATCTGTTGGAGCCACTCTCCCAGCTTAGGAGTCACAGCCCCGAGTGCTCCTACCACCACTGGGACCACTTTGGCCTTGACTTTCCACATCCTCTCTAGTTACTCTTTCAGGCCCTGGTACTTCTCCAACTTCTTATACTCCTTCCTGATGTGGCTGTCACTTGGCATCACTACATCTATTACCCCCAATGTCTTCTGGTCCTTGTCTACTAACCATGATGTCTGGTTGATTGGCCAGTACCTGCCTATCTGCCTAGATCTGGAAGTCCCACAGGATCTTAGCCCTGTTATTCTCCACGACCTTCTGTGGAATCTCCAATCCAGACTTGGGTGGGTTTAGCCCATACACTGTGCAGATGTCCTGTACACAATGCCAGCTACTTGGCTGCGCCATTCAATTATGCTATTGCTGCCTGCATCTTACACCCTGCCACTATGTGTTGGACTGTCTCTGAGGCCTCTCTGCACAATCTGCACCTTGGGTTCTGTCTAGCGTGGTAGACCCCTGCTTCTGTGTATCTGGTGCTCAGTGCCTGTTCTTGTGCTGCTATGATCAGTGCCTCAGTGCTGTCTTTTAGTCGAGCCCTTTCCAGCCACTGATAGGGTTTCCCAGTGTCAGTCACTTTAGCTATCTGTCAATGCTATATCCTATGCAGGGCTTGTCTTGCTATGGTACTTCCTCTGCTTGAACTTCTTCCCATGTCTGCTGCTGCCTCAGGCATTCTCTCAGTGGCTCATCTTTGGGTGCCATCTTACTGATGTATTCCTGGATGCTCTGCGTTTCATCCAGGACAGTGGCTTTGATACTCACCAGATCCCAACCACCCTCTTTCTGGCTGGTATACAATCTCTGGGTGGAAACCTCCGTACATTGTGAGGAGCTTCTGGGTCTTCACATCTGCAGCCTCCATGTCTTCCTTCAGCCAGCTCACTATACCAACAGGTTATCTGATGACTGTTAGGGCATATGTGTTGATGGCGTGGATCTTGTTCTTCCCATTGAGCTGGCTGTTCAGGACCTGTCTTATCCTTTGGTGGTACTTGGATGTTGCTGTCTTCCTTGCCTTCTCACTGTGGTTCCCATGTGTCTGTGGGATACCAAGGTACTTGTAGCTGATCTCTATGTCTGCTATGTGGCCCACTGGTAGTTCCAACCCATCAGTCTTAACTACCTTCCTTCT
This sequence comes from Python bivittatus, assembly GCF_059951505.1. Taxonomy (NCBI): domain Eukaryota; kingdom Metazoa; phylum Chordata; class Lepidosauria; order Squamata; family Pythonidae; genus Python; species Python bivittatus. The sequence continues at coordinate 30,085,998 of NW_028277035.1, forward strand.
CTTTACTACCATCCAACCACACTTCTCCATTCTGAATGACATCCCAATGTCCTCAATGTAGATCTGTATCAAGTAAATCAGCAAGTCAATGTCCAATTCACTCTTAGCATACAGCTTGATGTCATACAGGAGGTGGCTGATGGTAGTTCTACTCTTGAACTTGTATCCGTATCTAGTCCTTGTGATTGTCTGGCTGAGGGGGTTTAAACCTATGCAGAACTGCAGTGGGGACAGTGAATCACCTTGGTATATGCCGCACTTTATGGCCATTTGTGCGAGCTGTCTTGAGTTGACTTCTAGTGTTGTCCTCCATAGTCCCATTCAGTAATTGAGGAAGATCCTTAGGAAGGCAAGGTACTGTCCAGCTCTTCATGTTCTTGACCTGCTGTTGGTTGTCTGCTACTATGATGATGACTGGTTTTTGTTCTGGGAGATTGGTGTGGTCTGCTGTCAGGTCCTGCAGCCACTTTGCACTGGTGCTATGTGTCTTCTCTTTCTCCCCTATGTTCTTCCAGTACTGTTCAGTTTCTGCTGTTGGTGGTTCTGCTGTTACTGCGTGGTTGCATTGCAGTTGGGAGTAGACCTTAGATGGTTCTTTGAAGAACAGGGCATTTATCTTCTTGGCCTCTGCTTCTTTAGTTTATCTCTTTAGCCTGGTAGCCAGTGCTGTGAACTTTTGTTTAGCAGTCGCTAGGGCTTCAGATGGAGTCAGGCCTTTGTGTTTTTTCCAGTAGTTGACTCTTATCCTTAATCTCCACATCCTTCTGTAGTTCCACCAGCTAACTTTTCTCCAAGTTTCCTTGATCTTAGCCTCCAACCTTATTTTCCTGGGGTGGAGTGGGGTATGTGCTGCTGTTCTTGATCATGAAGGCAAGCATCTCTAGGATTACAGTAGCTGTAGTGCATACCAGTTCATTGGTTTGAGTTATGGTGGTAGTAGGGATTGTCTGGAGGGCTCTACTGGCATCTTCTAACATACTATCTGATGGTACTTCTCCACTGAGCCTTGGTAATCAGTCTCGAGGGTTGACTGTAGCTAGTTTATCCATTATCTTATGCCTCATATCAGCTGCTGTGCTCTGTAATGAAGGGGGTGGCAGTGACATCCCAGATTCAGGTGTTGGCTGCCCATCCAGTTGTCCTTCTGGGTCTTCTTGAGTCCAGGATGTAATGTGTAGTTGGTCTATCTCAAGTTGTATATATATTTTAGTAACAGACCTGCTAAAGTGGTTAAGAAACTAAACTGGAATTTTGTAGAAGTATAAATCTCTGCTACATATTATATACAAATTAAGTTGAAGGTTACTTATTCTGTATAAGCATGTTTTAGGGGATTACCCTAACTATATGTAGCCATTTACAAATTAATCAAAATGGTAGACCTTATTTAGGGAATTCCACAACCATTTCATACACTAGTCTGCATAGACTACACCTAGAATGCTTACTCATCCAAGGAAGATATTTTACTGGAAAATTGCTCACCATCTTTTGTAAGCTGACTGCTTACCAACATTCAGGTATTATTAGCTAGGATTTTCTCAATGGGTAGCCCAGAAATATTTTGTTATATGGCAAGATAATCTCTCATTTTCACTTTATGGAAGATGACATAATTGAGTTTACTGAAGAAACAAAAAGTTTTGAGACTGTTTTGCAGTTTAAATCAAGGAGCAGACACACAGACAGAAAGTCTTAGCTGGTATGATAACTACACGGGCACATAGTCTTTTCTTTGAGAACTGGAGGATGTAATATCTTCTTTAGGACTGCCTACTTGCTTTTTAAGCACTTGCCAATACTACAGCTATCAGACTAACATCTGGGCTTGAAAAATATGCATGGCCAAAAACTTAATTTTCAATATCCCTTTGTTGCCCTCTAGAGGCCATCTGGAGTTCTACATTCCAGATCTCATCTCTTTAATTCCATTTAATCACACTACAACCCTTGGGCCTTTCACAGCTCTTTGAAATGGAAATGTTTAATTATATTATTTTTCCCACTTCTTATTTTCCATATGGCATTGAATGATGCTTCGTGCCATTTAGAAACTTTGTATCTCTATTTAGGATTACAATTGCTCCTTTCTTCTTCCTCCTCTTGTTCTCCTTCTTCTTCTCCTATCTTTTCCATTCTTGGCCATGCTTCTTTTCCTGAAAATCAAATAAGAGTTTTCTCTCTTCTACCTTAGTTTATTTTTCCTGAATATTAAATTATTCAAAACCTCAAAATATTTGGCTGGGAATAGAGGATTATTTTAAAGTAACATTTCTACAACTAGACTCCCTGTTGGTCATAGCATATATTTTTTATGACACACATCATGTCACATGTAACAATCATGATTTCTGCACAAACATTAGGAGAGTAACTTCAGAAGAAAATGGATGCCTGTTTAATTAGCAGGAACATGCCACATTTGGTACAAAACCACATGGTGATCAGATTATTCATAACATCCTTCTACATAATTAAGTTTATCAGCCTCTGATTTCAATTTACAAAATGCAGATTTATAGCCAAAATGCACGTTTACAAAAATCCTGCTCAGCTTGAGTTTAGACATTCTGTACATGTGTGCCCACTTCATATATATATGCCCAGCAGGATAAATTATTGTTTGATAAATGGTCATTTATAAAAACTGAAGCTCATTTATATAGGAGACAGTTTCAGGCTTAGCCTTTTCTGAATGTTTTCACCGCTTCATGAATATCAGGGTGCTATACAGGTAGTCTTCAGGTTACAATGGCAATTGGGACTGGGATTGCCATTGCTAAGTGATGCTGTCATAAAGCACAATGTCACACGACTGCATTGCTTAGCAACAGCAATCTTGGCAGTCTCAGTTGCTGTTGTAACCCCAAGATGCATGGGTCATTAAATGGGAAGCAGCAGGAATCCCAGGTTAGGAGTGCAGGGTTACCACAGGTGGGGGAGACCAGTGGAGACCCTGGGAGGGCCAGTGCAGGCTGTGCGTAAGTTGAGGGAGACTGGGGAGACCTTGGGAAGCCTGGTGCAGGCTATGTGTGAATCAAAGAAGTGGGAGGGCTTGGGGGGGCTTGGGAGGCCTGGTGTAGGCTGCACATGAGTTGGGAGAGGCTGGGAGGGCTGGCAGAAACTGCATGCAGGTGGGGGGGAGCTGCAGGTGAGAACGACTTACTGGAGTGACTTGCAACCTTCCCTACTGGCTTCCCCATTGACTTTGCTTGTGGGAAGCCAGCAGGGAAGATCACAAATGGCGATCACATGACCCCAGCTCCCTGTGATGTCATAATCATGAGCTGGGCACCCGAGAATCTGCATCGTGATCACGTGACTGTGGGGGTGCCATGATGGCTGGAACTTCAGGAACCAGTTGAATATCCATTTTTTCAGTGGTGCCATAACTTTGAATGGTCACTGAACAAGTGGACATAAGCCGAGGACTACATGTAGTCTCATGATGACTAGGCCATTTTCTTTTCTGAATCAGCTCTTGTGCACACATATTTTAAATCATACCAAAAGAGACCTGACAGCTCCAGAGAAAATATTTTTAACAGCGCTCTACAATGGCCACAAATTGTACTTCTGAATCCACTTCAGTGGTGTGAATAGCCTGTCTGTTTAGCTTGGACAGTGCCCCCGTCCCCAACCCCAACCCTAATCTGATTCTGTTCTTAGAACTTTGCTGTAGGGGTACTGTGTGTCTTTCCATCAACAACGATGAGGAGGGGAAAGTTTCTAATTTTTTTGCTTGCTCGTTTGACAAAATTGGCATCATATTTTCAGACGTGCCAGCCACTTATGGAAGCCTTCTAAATTATAGACAAATACACAAAGGTGTTTGTGTAAGTAAGCATTAAACTGTAAGGTAATTTTCAAATAACTTTCTCACTCCAGTGAAAAGGGTCACACACATACCTCCCCTGGGGAAATCATGGACATCTACTGTTTGTATAGCAGATATAAAACCCTTTTAACTTCCAATTCCATCTTCATAGGAGAATGATTAAATTAGCATCTTCCAGGCCACATGCCCAACTTTTATACTCTTTTTATTCCTGAAACTACTGCTTCTGCCAAGGTCAGCACTTGAATTTGGATAAGCATGAAGAGTTATACAAGATGTGATTCAGTACTGTGATACACAGAGAACCTGATCAATTTTTTTAAACCTTCCTCTCTTAAGCAGCACAATCAATATCACATTGAAGTGATGCTATTTTAGAAAAAAAAAAAGTACTTAGTAGAAACCTCAATGTGTTGGGTAGTCTCTAAAGAGGAAAATATATTTAAAATCTTGATAGTAGTCACTCTGGGTACAGCCAAATACATTGCTTCTTTTTTGTCATGAATCTGTTTATTTATATAGAACATGATAAGAGCATCACTATTTTTAGTGCCTGGACCAGCCTTTGTGAGAAGATGAGGATATCAAAAGTTCTGTACTAGATAATTTGGAGGTAATTGAACTCTGATGTGCTTCCTGACCTTTTCAACATTCTGCAATTGTAGTGCTGGAATCATTCATCATTTTTCTCCCTTCAAAATGTTCTTTCCTGCTGGTGTTGAGAGAAAGAATGCCCAATAATCAGGACACCTCACAGAAAATGTGCTGTTCATTCATAGATACAATACATCTTGGTATCTGCTAAAATCACTAATTGATCAGATAACCCTTCCTGCAATTCTCCAAACAGAATGCCTATTTCATGCTGTACAGTGGTACCTCGGGTTACGAACTTAATCCGTTCCATGACTCTGGTCGCAACCCGAATTGGTCGCAACCCAAAGCAAATTTCCCCATAAGGTTCAATGTAAATACGGTTAATCCATTCTGAAACATATGTATTTTGTTTTTAAATAATTTTATTCTTCAAAATAGTCGAGATGGTCGACTTCGCCATCTTGTACTCCGAGGCCAGATCAGTCACATGAATACCATGATCTTGCTTTTCTATAATGTCCTTCTTCAGTTCGATCATCACTTTTTTCTTCAAAGCCTTATTTTTGCCAAGCCTGCTCTGCATTTTCTTTGGAGCCATGCTGACAAGCACACCAAAAACCTTCCAAAACCTTCCAAAATGCCACAAAACATACCACAAGCCTCACCGAATGTCTCCTTGCTACCGCGATCTCACCCACAGGAAGCCGCGACCGCGTGGCAGCAGGGAAAATGGCCACGGATCCGGTTCGTAACCCGAGACGGAGTTCGCAAACTGAGGTAAATTTTTGCGGCCGGAGCTGGTCGTAACCTGAAAAGTTCGTTAACAGAGGTGTTCGTAACCCGAGGTACCACTACTCTAAATGTATTAAAGAAAATAAAGTAGGCAAAATAACAAACGGCTGATCAGTGAATACCTTCAATTCACTTGCTAGAAATCATCAAAAAGCTGTGACTAAACTGTGTGCACCATGTTCCAGTGTTCAGAAGTTATGAAAAATTCCTAATGTCTAAATTTCATGTTGGAAATGAGACCATCTGAATGCTACTACAGCCACTCGTTTAGCGACTACCTCGGTTACTGAACATTCATAAATGCGACAGTAATAAATGGTAATAAAAAAAATTCATTTTCCGACCAATGCATGCATTTACAACCAAATTTTGTGCACCTGACAACATACTCCAGAGTGAGAGTAATGCTGGCATAGCTGTATGCTGTTGTTAATTTGTGCGTCAGCACTTACTTTAGGATTTGCAGGATGGATACTGGCTGTTTGCCTACTGTGCTTGTGGCTACAAGCCACAAGCCACTTAGAAGGCCAAAAAAAAAAAGCCTTCAGTGTGAAACTGATTAAGGTCTGGTCAGTTTTAGGAAGCAGCACAAGCCAGCCAAAGGTTCTAATCAACTAATTAAGGTCACAGAGCTGAGCTTGTTAACTTGCAGTTAACACTTTTTAGGGAAGCACTGTGGAGAGAGCAGCTCGGGAAGAGATAGATTGTTTAAAGAATCTCTTTGCCCTGCGAGGGGGCAAAAAAAAGGAAAAACAAGGGTCAGGCACGGGACACTGTACAAGAGAACTTTATCTGAATGAGATGGCAGCAACCAGTGATCTTTGCAGCATCTCTCTCTCTTTCTCTCTCTCAATCACATGTTCACTCCATTTTGCTTAATGACCAAGTCATTGGAATGGAACATGGTCGCTAAACAAGGAGAGGGTGTACAAACTGGAAAATGAATGTGTTAATCCATTTAGCATGTTATATTCTTATTTAACAACAAACTGTGGCAAATTCTTAAAGAGATGGGGGTACCAGACCATCTTACCTGTCTCCTGAGAAATCTGTATGCGGATCAAGAAGCAACAGTTAGAACCGGTCATGGAACGACCGATTGGTTCAAAATAGGGAAAGGAGTACAAGGCTGTATACTGTTACCCTGCTTATTTAACCTATATGCAGAGTACATCATGAGAAATGCCAGGCTGGAAGAATCACAAGCCAGAATTAAGACTGCAGGGAGAAATATCAACAACCTCAGATATGCAGATGATACCACCCTAATGGCAGAAAGTGAAGAAGAACTAAAGAGCCTCTTGATGAGGGTGAAAGAGGAGAGTGCAAAAGATGGCTTGAAACTCAACATTAAAAAAACTAAGATCATGGCATCTGGACCCATCAATTCCTGGCAAATAGAAGGGGTAGAAATGGAAGCAGTAACAGACTTCATTTATTTGGGCTCCAAGGTCACCGCAGACAGAGACTGCAGCCATGAAATTAAAAGACGCTTGCTCCTTGGGAGGAAAGCTATGGCAAACCTAGATACCATATTAAAAAGCAGAGACGTCACCTTGCCGACAAAGATCCGCATAGTCAAAGCTATGGTTTTCCCAGTAGTAATGTATGGCTGTGAGAGCTGGACCATAAAGAAGGCGGAGCGCCGAAGAATTGATGCCTTTGAACTGTGGTGCTGGAGAAGACTCTTGAGAGTCCCCTGGACTGCTAGGAGGTCAAACCAGTCAATCTTAAAGGAAATCAACCCTGATTGCTCATTGGAAGGACTGATAATGAAGCTCAAGCTCAGATACTTTGGTCACCTAATGCAAAGAGAGGAGTCTTTGGAAAAGACCCTGATGCTGGGAAAGATTGAAGGCAAAAGGAGAAGAGGACAGCAGAGGATGAGATGGTTAGATAGCATCACTGAAGCAATGAGCGTGAAACTGAGCGAACTCAAGGAGGCAGTGAAGGACAGGAAGGCCTGGCACAATATGGTTCATGGGGTCACGAAGAGTTGGACACGATTTAACGACTGAACAACAAAATTCTTATTTAACAATGGCATGCAAGGAGGTTGAGCAGCAGGATCAGGCCACTGACTGTTAGACTGTGGCAATGGGATTAAACTCTCCCATCGCATCCTGATCTTCCACTGAAAGTTACCTTTACTTGAGAAACTATATGGCACAGTAGCCTATTGTACTATATTAATGGAAAATTCTCTGAGACAAATTACAGTGTTTCTGAATGTACATCTGTGTGTATCTGTGTGTGTTGGAGTAGGATGCATGGCATACCTCATGTCATGGCATCAGACTAAATAAGCATTAATTAGAGAACCTTGGGATGAATTAGAGTAAGGGGGAGAGGAAAGAAGATAAACAATTCCACTTAAATGTATATATTACAGAAAATATCTAACTGAAGAACAAAACCATCCCCTCCCCGCTCCCCCAATATAATTTGAATCCAAGGATTTCAATTTGTGGCACAGAATAAATGCCAGATTTTATGTTGATAATCCATTTTTCTGAAACATTCTAAAAATTAATTTTCAGTTATTGATGGCATCTATACCACTGGAAATGTACTTGCTTACTGATTTCCAAACAGATGTCCACAAGATCCCAAAGTGATCTTTCTTTATGACATTGTCTTAAGCATTTAAAGTTTTTTGAGGAATTTTCCAGCAATTATGAAGTTATGGGTCCTACTGATCATTCTTGTCATTTCGGCTTGTTAACCTTTGACCTTTCAGGTCATTTTTTTCTACTGACATAAACATATTTACATGTCTAGCATATGCTAGGTTTATTTTGTTTTGATTTGATTTGGTTCAGCTGAGCCTTTCATAAAGCAAGCAAGGCCAATTTCACAGTTAATTAAAGTAGGCTAAAGTGATAGTGAACTAATATCAAGGCCTTACATGCTTTTATCATGGCATGTAAATAGAGACTACAAATATTGAATAGAAAGAACTACTAAGCATTTATTACCTTCTTTGGTCCAATGTTAGCACTGGGGGTCTCTTTCAATATATTGTAATAACTACAAGCTCCTATTCCCATCCAGTCTTTGACTTGAGATTTTTTTCACCTAACCTTCTAAATGGTTTTAAACTCAAGACTAGTGTGGAATTTTGGGGTCCTCTTGAACTCACAGCTCCCGATCAAAGAACAGATGGCTGCTGCAGCCACGGGGACCTTCGTTGAGCTTCATCTGATGCACCAGTTGTGCCTTTCCTGGATTGGGAGGCCCTTCAGACAGTTACTTATCCCTTGTCACCTGAAGGCTTGACTACTGCAGCATGCTCTACTGGGGCTGCCCATGAAGACCACTCAGAATCTTCAGCTGATCCAGACTGTAGCAGCATTCTGTAGCAGTGATGGGTATGCCCCAGTATGCCCATATGACACCTCTGCTTTGCAAGCTGCACTGGTTGTCAGTTTGCTTCCAAGTATGATTCAAGGTGCTGGTCACTATCTTTAAAGCTCTGCCCGGCATAGGGCCCAGCTGTTTGTGGGAGTGCCTGTCTTCCATGGTTTCTGCCCTTTCAGTACAATCTGGCATAGTGGGTGCAGTCTGGTCCCCTTAATTAAACAGTATTTTCTTTTCGAGCCAAGGAAGTGTGTCACTTCAGTGGGGTCCCTGCCCTCTGGAATGAGGGTCCCCCTGAGGGTCGTACAGCTCCTACCCTGATGATGTTCTGAAAAGCCTTGAAGACTTGGTGGTTCTCCCAGGCCTTGAGGTGAGAGAAATGGGGCCCCTTGGGTATATTTGTTACTTTTGTTTGTTTGTATGTTGTTCCTGGATGCCATCTTGCTTTGGTTAGTATTGGTTTTTATGTTTTATGTTTATATATTTGTGAACCTCCCAGAGTCAGCTGGAGTCAGGCAGTGTCCAAATTGAATAAAATAAAACAAAATAAATAAACAGTCTTTATTTTTGGTCTCTTGAATAAGATTGGCTGCTACTGCTCAGATATTCATTTCTCCTATCTAATAGCCTTTCTGCTCATTATTGTAGAGACATCTTGCTTTTTACCAAATAAACTTATTCATTTTCCACACTAGTAAATGCATACAGAGAGACCTATATTGTTCATTGTCTCTAACAAAGATGCATACCTTTCTTCAGTTCTAGGAAAATAAAGTGTTTCCAACCCACAATTAAAAGCTAAATTCCCCTAGACTGATCTCTGCAGAAAATGTTCCCTTTGGCTGGCTTCCTCTCTTTGTAATGAATTGTTCTGTGACTAACTAATTACCAGTGAGTTGGTCTTATCTCCCATGGTCTGTATGGCCCAATGTTCACCAGCCTCATCTGTCTCCAGTAACCACTCATAGCTCTTCCAGCACTCTCCTTGATCCCATCCATTCATGTAACCTTAGTCTTCCCCTTGTTTTACTTCTGTCAATCTTGCCAAGCCTAATCATCTTTGTTCATTGGTAAGAACCCAATAAAATGTGAAGAAATAACTGTAGCAACAGCAGAGGTAAGCATGTTTCATCATAGTTCCAGACCAAGGCTAGTAGATCCCAAGTGTAATAATTGTTTTTCTCATGAATGAATGAATGAATGAATGAATTGTTAAGAGAGTACCAGAGATAGCAAGGCTATCTTTGGCCAGTGCCAAAAATTTGCTGGCTTTGAACAATGTGAATCAGAGTTTTCCTCTCTTTGCTAAAGAATAACTTCCTTGTCTGTCAAAATTAAATTCAGACATTTGTGCCCTGGTCACCTCATGACTAGATTATTGCAATGTGCTGTACATGCTGCTACCCTTGAAAACCACCTGGAAGCTACAGCAGATTCAAAATGCAGCAACACGAGCAGTAACATGTGCTTGTTGGCAAGCCGATGTTTCACCACTGCTATGTGATCTGTGTTGATTGCTAGATGGCTTCTGAGTGCAATTCAAGGTGCTAATAGAGGGGGCCTGGAGCGCACCTACTCTGCCAAAACATACCAGGTGGGCAGAAACTATTGGAGATAAGCGATCCCTCAGATATCCAGGCCCTACGCCATATAGGACTTTATAGGTAATAAAGTCACTTTATAGGTAATAAAGTCCTATATGGCATAGGGCCTGGATATCTGTGATGGAATGGAATTATGAAGGCCAGACTCAGGGAGAAAAACATTTTCTTTCATCTCCTGAGGCTAGAGGGAGAGATAAGAGGATGAGACTGGCACCTCCCTGAGGAATTCACAATGTTGTGGCTGGCATTACTTGGGAACTGGGGTTAGAGTCTGGGAAGACTGATGTCAGGCCTAGCCCAAGGAACTCCAAGAGACCATGTAAATTCAGTCCAGCAATGTTTATTAGCTACAACCTCTAGCAAGAATCTTCCCAGACTCAAACCCCAGTTCCCAAGTAATGCCAGCCACAACATTGTGAATTCCTCAGGGAGGTGCCAATCTCATCCTCTTATCTCTCCCTCTTGCCTCAGGAGATGAAAGAAAATGTTTTTCTCCCTGAGTCTGGCCTTCATAATTCCATTCCATCACAACCTGAGGGATTGCTTATCTCCAATAGTTTCTGCCCACCTGGTATGTTCTGGCAGAGTAGGTGCGCTCCAGGCCCCCTCTATTAAACTCTGTCATCTTGTGGCACCAAGGAAACATGCTTGCTCGGTCGGGGCCTCCTCTGGAGCAGCATCCCCCCCAGAGGTAAGGATAGTGCCTTCTCTCCTAGGGTTCCAGAAAGCTCTTAAAACCTGGCTTTGGGCCCAACCCTGGGGTTAATGCATTGTTGTATTTTGGGAGGCATGTTTTGTTTTGTTTGACTTGTATCATTTTTAGATCATTTTAGTCTGGGCTGTCTGTGTAGTTTTAGGTTTTATCTGTTTTTATGGATTTTTTATGGTTTTTGTATATCACCCAGAGTCCATTGGAGATGGGCATCTATAATAAATTTAAATGAATAAATAAAATGCTTCACTCTATTTTCCTTATTTACTATGTTGTAAATTTCTTTTTTCAGTTAAAGAAAGTTTGCAACTGAGTAACTATATACTGAATACAGAGTAAGATAGAACATGGGAGAGATACTCTCTTGTACTGATCCGTAGCCAAAAATAATAATTGTTTTAATGCAAATGGTTCTTGTAACTTCAAGTTAAAATACTGGCTGTTCTGGTACAAAATTGACTTAAATGATGGAATTTACATTCATATCATCATTCAAAAGTTGGCCTTTCACATCACTTTCCAAATATATTTAATAAACTACAAAGAATTGCACAAAGAATAATGCTGCTTTTTTTCTGAATAGTATAGAATTTAATAAACATCAGGCTTTGTGTACCTTGATATAATTACTTTAGGAAACGTATTTTTGAAAAGTGTTTGTGAACAAAGGCTACCAGCAATTGTATTGCTCCTAATCTAATGAGGAGAGACAACAATCCTCCTATTTTTGAAAGCCTGTTTCATTGGATATTGCACATTTGTCATAACCAATATATTCCACATCAGATGATCAGGAAGACTGAGTAGCTTTCCAATATTGGTAACAAATAATCTGAAATTCACTTGAAACATCACTATTACAAAGGAATAATTTTATATTTCAGAGTAAAGTTAAAGAAGAAGAAAATGTACTTTTCCACCAGTTTTTGGTTTCAATTTGATAGATCTAAATTGATTATAATAGCATTAATTATTGAAAATGTTAGTCCTTTAAAAAATAAGATCAGTACAGGTAGTCTTCGGGTTATGACGACAATTGGGACCAGAATTTCTGTCACTAAACAATGTGGTCATAAAGCATGACATCATGTGACCACATCACTTAGTGATGGCAATCCCGGCAGTCCCTGTTGCTGTCATTAAACAAGGATAGGGGGTAATTAAGTCACATGACTGTGACTTGCGACTTTCCAACAAAATCAATAAGGAAGCTGGAAGGAAGTCACAAGTCCTGGGCTGCTCACAAGCAGGCCAGTGGCTGGGTGATTACTGCTCTCCATAGTAAAAAACACAAATATTTTCTAGTCAATTCAAAAACAGAGATTTTCAGTCTATAAGAGGAGAAAATTGGCAAATAAAAGATACCCTAGGCATGTTCTATTTTTCAAATAGGAAACAAATGGAACCTTTTCAAAAAGTCATATACAGTGTATTTAAGGGGAACAAAATGACCAATTCATCTTCATTCAAAGCAAGGAAGAGGGTATATACAGTATGTGTGCATGTATATGTGTGTGTGTGTGTGTGTGTGTGTACGTATGTATATATATATATATATACATACATACATACATACACACACACACATACATATATATATGATCACTACTTGCAAACTCTCCTTCAGCCTTGAATTCAGTAATGATATAACTTGACAAATAGGTAGACTTGACCTTTTTTTCCTGATCTGAGCCATTTTTAACCTTTCAGGTAGGCCCATTATGATAGTCCAATTTGTTTTTAAGATTTCATTATCTGTTCATGAAAGTATTTTAAAATTTATCCTATATTGTTTTCTCTCAGGTAATATTTCCATGATCAACCAGAGCTGATCAAGTCTGTAATGCTGTTCACCCAGGCCTTTACATTACTCATTTTGTTTGAACTGATGTGACATGACCAGAAAACACCATCATTTGATATCATTTGATTTGTAATGGCTCACATGCGTACTAACACAGTCACAAGTAACAATACATTTTTAAATCAGCCCATCAACTAATAGTGGAAGTCAAAATACATTTACTTAGGAATAAACCAAACCAAGTTTAATGGAACTCACTCTCACGAATATATGTCTAGGACTGAAGCATATACATACAGGATGATAAGAGAATAAATTCCCACAGTTACAGTAGGTTAATTACAACATAAGTTGTTATACCAATAGTATTAATCCTCGTAACTTAACATTACAGGAAGAATGGAAAAAAAATAACTGTGTCATGAATGTTTAAGCTCCTCAGTACATAAGACAAAATGGCTGAACTATCAGGAATGCTTGGTTCCAGTGAAGCTTCCTGTGGTAGTGGCTGAACCTTCTAAAAAATATCTTGTTCATTTATCAAACAAATTATTTTAACTTACTTATTGAAATGATTTCTTGCCAACATTTCAGGAATAAAGACTCTCACAGTCTTTATTGATAAAACAAATGATTAGACCATAAAAGCAACATATTTAATGCATAAGCTGAGAAACAAGTTCTCAAGTAAGAGAAGCAATGTAAGATAGAACTGTGGTTAAAAGCTCAATATGCCAAAATATTTATTTTAGTCTTCATCTAGTTACTTTTATTGTACTCCACTTTAAAATCTTTGTAAAGCTAAAAAAAAGTTAGTTATAGGCCCACCTGCTTGCCCATCTCTCTCAGCTCACTCTGAAACCAGACAGCAGGACCTCAGTTGTTGAGCTGAAAGCTTGGCTGGGCCATTGCAGGTAGAGGAGGCCTTATAGTGAGGCTTGGAAGTGGGCTATCTTAAAGCGGGCTTGGAAACAAGTGGAACATCAGTATAAATGATGCACACTAGATGTAATGTAAGGGGAATCTCAAGCCCTATACCATTTCAGGGGCTGCAATCTGCATCAATTATCATTTTTGCTTTGCCTTCAACAGCAGGCCCATGTGGAGCACATTACAAGAATGAGGTGACTGAAAGATTTAAGTAATGTCCTAATAAGCAATTAAATGTGCCAGGCTTTGGTTTAATGTCTGGTATACTGTCAGAATGTTATCCTTCCTTATAAATTACAAGTCTTGCATTTCATGAGAGTGCTGTATAATATGACAAATATTCTCAAAGGAACACCAGTTAGTACCTACCTTGCCTAACATTTTTTGTTTCGATTTTCCCACTTTCCACGTAGTAGGTTTCGTCTCTCATTGCAAGTGTTAATGCGATGCATGAAGAAAACATTCATTATCACCTATCAATGTTTATTTTAGTGACTTCAAGTCTTTCAAAAATGTCTGAGTAGACTGAGTGTGTGTGAGCATAAAGCATTAACATCATTCATCCTGAACAACAATTTAGCTAATCCTGTATAATGCAGGATTATAGAGATGTGGATAAACTAATCCTTTCTGATTTCCCTTTCTAGTTTTGGCTTCCTTTTCAAATGGAAATCAATTCTTTCAGTAACAATGTAAACAAATACATCAGGAAGAAACTAATGCATTGATTTTTCTCTGTAGATCATGGTTTCAGTGTTTTCAGGATCAACAAAACAAGTCCTAGACAGTAGTGTTCAAAATGCTTTGGATACATCCCATCTTGAATTTTGAGTTTGACAAAATTGTTTTGGAAATGTTTCAACCTCAAAACAACTTGTCTCAAACTCAAAACATTTCCAAAATGGTACAGGGAATCGCAAAACAAGTGTTTGGAACTCAAAATAGGATCTTTTAAAATGGTGTGAATTCAAAACATTTTGCACACCCTTGGCCTAGTTAATAGCTGATAGGACAAACTCAATTTGGACAAAATTATCCATTGGACAAAATATATCTCATCAACCGAAATCCTTCAACAACCATTCATACTTAACTACATTCTAATAAAAACTACACAGTGTTATGATTAAAGGATGCACAATCAACTTTAATTATTTAATCCCATGTAAGCCAAGATACAGTCTAAGAAACAATTTAAGGATTGTGACTGAACTGGAGCCTTATTAGTGTGAAGTCCTACTTTTACCTGTGCACTGCAGTATAAAAGTCTAAAAATCATGTGCTACTACTTGCAATTTATGTATGTATCTCGGCATGGAGTGATATTGCTTCTAAATTATCTACTCTTTAGATTCAATGTTTTTACTATAATAAAACATTATAAAAACAACCTACTCAGTTGGGAGGCAGAGGCCAGCAGAGTCTGACTATTCGGTATTGTTATCAGTCAAACTTTCTGCACTGATTCACAGGTGTGAGAAGTGAATTGGGGGTGAGAGGAGGCAGGAGATTAGGAGGCCTTGAGGTGAAAGGCAAATAGGGATGAAGCCTGAGATGTTCAGGCATTAGCAAGAGGCACCTGGAGGGTGAAGCACTTGCACTGTAATTATATAGAAAGGGTATGTAAAATCTGTATGTGAGGAGGATAGTTGAGGGGAAGAGAGACTTCCACTTTGGTGGTGATCTCAACTTCCAACTCAATTGCCCCATTCGGTGCTCTCATCTCTCCTATTTAACATCTACCTGAGACCATTGGGTGAGATCATCCATTGTCATGGGATGAGGTACCATCAGTATGCTGATGATACTCAGTTGTACATCTCCACCCCTGGTGACTTAAGTGATGCTGTGGATGCCTTATCCTGGTGCCTGGAGGCTGTGAGGGTCTGGATGGGAACAACAGGCTTCAATTGAACCATGGCAAGACTGAGTGGCTTTGGGTTTGGGGTCCTGCCTGTTCTGGGACTATATCATCTTTGGTGCTGGATGGGGTGGCACTGCCCTGGAGAGACCTGGTGTGCAATCTGGGGATCTTCCTAGACTCATGACTCCTGCTTGAAGAGCAGGTGGCAATCATGGCTAGGAGGGCCTTTGCACAGCTTCATGTTATGTGCCCTTTCCTGGATCGGGTGGCTCTGCTCACAGTCACTCATGCCCTAGTCACCTCCAGATTGGACTACTGTAATGCGCTTTACATGGGGCTGCCCTTGAAAAGTGTCCAGAAGCGTCAACTGGTACATAATGTGGCAGTGCAGGCAATTATGCATGCTTCTAGAGGAGCACATATTACACCTCTGCTTCGCAAGTTGCATTGGCTGCCAGTTTGCTTCCGGGTCCAATTTGATCTTTAAAGCCTTTCATGGCATGGGGCCAGGTTATCTGAGGGATCGCCTCTCTCCAGTTATATCAGCCCATCCCATTAGGTCTGGCAGGGAAGATATGCTACGTGTTCCATTGGCCAGGGACTTGCATTTGGTAGGTCCCAGGAGGCGGGCTTCCTCTGTCGTGGCTCCCTCCTTTTGGAATATTCTCTCCCCTGAAGTTAGTCTCGCCCCTTCCCTGCTGTCATTTAGGATGTCCCTCAAGAGCTGGTTGTGCCATCAGGCCTGGGGGTCTTTGGGAACCCGAAACATTCTTAGATGGCTCCACTATGATTGATATTCTGCTCTCTCCATGGGATTTGCATATTTTAAAACTTAAAATTTTTAAAATTTTGGATAATGTTTGCATTTTAATAATCACTTTTTATTTTGGTAATGATTGCTTTTAACCATTTTAAAATAATAAAAACAATTTTATTCAATTGTTGTACACCACCCAGAGTTGCTTTGTGTGAGATGGGCGGCTATATAAATGTGATAAATCAATCAATCAATCAATCAATCAATCAATCAATCAATCAGGCAGCAGGTCTGGCATGCATTATCAAAACCTGGTTGGGTGATGATGAAAATATTGCCTTGCTGTATGTAAATCCTTCCAGCTGGATTTTGAGTTTGTCAGCAATCTCAATGCCTAGGCTGGGGAAATGGCTTTGATCATAAGGAATACCTTACTTGTGGCCAGGGACTCTGATCCTCAGTTATTGGGATGTGACTCCATATATTTAATGTATATGAGCCATCCAGAATCACCCTCTAGGGGAGATGGGCAGCATACAAATTAAATAAATAAATAAGTAATAAATAAATATGTATGTATGTATGTATATGTATGTATGTATGTATGTATGTGTATGTATATATATAGAAAAAAATATATATATTTTGGATACAGAGATAAGATTGGGATTCTGTTAGTGTACTAACCACTCTGGTGCTCAGCAGGAATTCCCCAGGCTAGAACCCCCACATTTTGGTATTGGGAGACTTCAATCTGCATTCCTGGGGCTGATTCCAGAAAACCCCAAGTGTTTGTGGCCTCCATGGCCTTCTCTCAGATAACCTCAAGCCTGACACATGTAGGCAATCATATATCTGATCTTGTTTTTGTCTTACAGCAGATGTTATGTAGAGATTCTGTCACCCAGTTACTATGGTCAGATCATGCTTTGATCCAGTCAGTTGCTGCTTCTCCATAATGGTGCCAGTGCATTGGAATAGCCTCCTGAGGGAGATCAGGCTAGCCCCAACCTTGTTGGTTTCCAGAAAATGTGAAAAATAAAACTACGGCATGTCAGAAAACATTCCCTTAAAATTCATACACTGCACCATATTTCACTATTTCATTTCTTTTCTTTTTTCTTGTTCTATTTTAACTGGGTATGTTGTACATTTGTTGTGGTGCTTTTATGTCTGTTAATTTGCTACTTCAATCCTTCCATGTATTTTTTTTTCTATATTATATATCACATAAGCCAAAAAGAGTCATTAGATTGGGATAGTTTGGTATCACTTTGACATAGTCTTTTGACTATTTAATAAAAAGTTACTATTAATGCTGCTACTACCACATAAAATTATGGAGCTGCATATAATAACTCCTCCTCTCACAAATATAACTCCAACATCAGAACATCTAAAACAACCCGAAAACCAAAAATGACAGCTTGGTAATTTGGACAAGAGAGGAGTAAACATTATGCATCTATATTCATATAGGTGAAAGCCTGTTTCGTATAGTGGTAAAGGCATCAGGCTAGAAACCAGGAGACTATTCTAATAGTTCTATTCCTGCTTTAAGGTTAGATCTATTTTCAGAATTGAAGCCAGCGGGGGGTGACTTTGGGCCAGTCGCTTTTTCTCAGCCCTTGGAAATAGGCAATGGCAAACCACTTTCAAAAACATTGCCCCAAAACCTGCAGAGATTTATCCAGGTAGTCACCAGGAGTCAACAATGACTCAAAGGCACCCCCCCACACACAAATATCATATAGACAATAATATCTGATACGTATAAGTAGAGTTTATGAAATTAGGATCTTCCTGGAAGAAGAATCAGTACTGCTGGTGGAACCAATTAAGACTCCTCACAAAAGCAGGGCTGAATAGGCAATTAGCATTCCAGGATCCTTCCAGGAAGATCCTAATTTCATAAACTCTACTTAAGACCTTTATTCTTGAACTTCTTTTGAAAAGAAGCCCATCTCCCATTCTTACTAGCAATTTCCCAGAAATTAGGGAAGGACTTCAGTGTGGAATGTTTACTTGCTGTTTAAATTGACAGCTGTTTTTCAATTGTAAAGTATTTTTTATTGTTGTCGTAGGTGGAGTTTCTTCTGCCAGTGCTTAGCATTTTATACTTTTCCTTTTAGAACAATAAATGTTATATTTTAATAAATATGTATTGTGAGTCATCTCAAAGTTGATGGTGGGCAGGTGGGATATAATTATTTGAAATTAATAAGCTAGCATTTTAACTCAGTCTTTGCCATTGCAAAATCCTCTCTCAAAAATACTTTGCAATTAAAGGCATTTTTAAATAGACTCATAGATATGCAAAAAAAAAAGGTGTGAGTGTGCGTGTAAGAAATGAAATTAATAGATTTTCAGAATTAGACATTTGACAACTATAATTTTATACACAATTATAACTTGCACAATTATTACTCTTGCAAATGCATATTCATGACAAACTGCTTAAGGGTGGGAAGCACCATATTATTTCATTCTCCAGATTAAAATTCAATTACTTTAACCTGCCCTACATTGTTGTAAATTATTTTGGCCCTGAGTACACTTATTCTGATATATTCTCACTGATTAATGGTTATTTGGCTCCAACAGGAAAATGAATTGATGCCCAAACTGCTGACCATTATGGATCCACAGAATATGTCTGAAAGTTAAAAAGAAAATGCAAAAATAACCTTACTTTTGGACATTTTTCATAATTTGAATAAATTGGTTATATTTAGCAAGTTCAGGCTATAATAAGCAGCTGGACATTTTTAATGAATTATATTCATTCATACGTTCACTGATACATGTTATTATAAGGTGGTAAATCTCAATGAGTTTTGCATTGATTATACATTTATGTGGAAGTAGGTTCAGTAGAATTAATTGAAGTTACTTTTATCACTAGAGTACAACTTGGATTTCTACTACTCCCGTGAATCCTCAGTGCAACACACAAAGAAATGTTCAGTTGATCAAGGAGCTCCTTGGGGGATATTGGGCCAATTACTTAATTTATTTTAACCAACCTATTTTACAAGGTGGTTGTTGTGAGAATAAAATGAGATTAGCTCCCTCCCCAAAATGTCTTATTAAATGCATATAGAGAAATATAGACATAACAGCACACAGCTATGGCATGGCAACTGAACAATGGGAAATTAGTATGCTAAAAATTACAGAATTACATTATTGATGAGATCAATTGTACACTATTTTATATTAAAGGAAAAGTATACACAAGCTACCAGCATAGTAAAAGTAAGCAAGATTAACTATTATTATGCATAAGGATTTAGTCTTATTTTTCCCTGAAATGAATCTTTTTTTCCTCAGATATCTAGTGGCTTATCATTTGACTTGATATTTTCACAGTTTTTTCCTGTTCTCTCTCAATAATTTTTCACACTTTCAATATTTTAACAGGAGGGAGGGAGGGAGGGAGGAAGGAAGATGATATGAGCCTGTTTTAGAATGGCATATCATCACCGCTTGCTAGCATGTATGACAAGCGAGATCACAAGCACCACAAGTCTACAGATCAACATGGCTAGACCTAAGTGAAAACATTATATTGTACCTAATATGCTGCACCCTCAAGATGCTATCTAGTGGAACGGTTTCGGGTGGTGAAGGGTCTTCAAGGCAATCACTTAGTAGTGACTCCTTGAACCTTCTATTACCTGTTGTATGAATTTGCTAAGCACTTTGAGGAGAAAGTTGCTTGTAACTTGGTGGCATCATTTCTGTAGAGAAGTCCAGAATATTGTCCAGTTTATGTTTGCAGGGATTATTTTCAGTTTCTGGAACCTATGAATGTGAGCAGGATGTTCTATCTGTTGGCTTCATTGTTCTCAGCTCCTTGCTGAACCAAAGTGCTACTTGAGCTCTGCTGGGGGAAGAAGACACTTAGGAATGATAGTGTCAAGCACTGAGGCCATCTCTTTATTCCAAAACTTGCCCAGGCCTTCAAAAGTATTGCTGATTAGCATAAGGCAGGACGTTCCACAAGTGACCACAAGAAAATATCTGGGTCAGGACATAAAATCCTGAACCATTCCTGAGTGGGAACCTCAGCACAGATATTGAAATCCCCCAGAACAAGAAAAGGGCAATTCATTGCCACATCAGAGATCACCATGCTAGCTCATATTGTAACACTTTTGTGCAATGAGGACAATACACTAAGAGTATCCCTACTCTGTCCCAGCCAGGCACAGCAGCTAACACGTATAGACTACTGATGGAACTTCTGATCAGTAGGTTGCAGTTGGTCTATGGTCACAACCCACCTTCCATCCCTAGCCTGCTGCATTACAAAGTAAGCCAATGAATATAGCTTGGAGATATAAACTTCGCCTTCAGCTAAATTCTGTAATACATGACAAGCAGTATGTAGTTTTAGCCAGAATTAAATCCTGGATAATAAATGTTTTGCTAGCAATGGATCTAGCATTAAAAAGCAGGACATTTAAGTTGGAGGACCCATTTTTGCTGTCCCCTTTACAGATTACAGCCTGAAGGAAAAGAAAGCGAGACCCCAATCGGCACTGTATCTGACCTACCAATTAGTATATCAGTATTTGTTCTCAGGCCATGCTCCATTACCCATTCTCCTCTTCTCTCTGATCCATTGCATAACACCAGACTAGAATTCAATAAAAACTGCAACATGAGACAGCCCCTCCCCTGTTAGAGCCCTATCTCTCCTTGCAATACTTCCACACAGAAACAAAGAGAGTGGCTCAACCTGACTATCCCAATGGACTTCTCCCCTTTTGCATCCAAGGACCTGATGATGTAATTTATAGAGAGTAGCTCCACCTAGTCAAGTCTTTGGCAATCCTGAGTCAAGGAAAATTGATAGAGGTAATTGATGTATTTGCAGGTCTTCTCCCAATGGAGAACTAAGTCTTTCTTTTAATGTGCTTTTGACGGCAGCCAGAAAGGAAGTAGTTGCAGAAGCAGCAGTGGATGAAGAAGGTGGTGCTGCTATGGCTGTCAGCGAAAAGCAGATGGAGGAGTGGCAAGTGCTGGCAACCAGAGAAGTCTTTCTAAAGACCTTTGCTAAGGGCACCCACAAAATATAAGTGTTTTGCCTGCAGGCCTAATTCTTCTGCATGTTACTCTGCAGTGTAAAATTTTGCATAGCATATTGAAAACTTCTAAAAGTTCCTCTCTGGAGACATTGTGGTTAATGTATTGATCTGTGAAGACATCACCAAGTCCAAAGAACTTGGGTTGCACCACCCTTTAACCCAAAGATCCTTGCTCCCATTCTTTCAATCCTCAAGTCCCCAAGCTAAATGCCAGAAGAGGGTTAGAGAAACGCTATCAATTAATTAAAAATGGACACTAGTTGATTACAGGTATTAGGCAAAGAAAATGGGCATTCCCCCCCCCCCAATATTAAGCCTTTATAACTCCTAGTTTTTTCAATGAGATTGGCCTATGCAACCAACAAAAGGTAATAATAGTTTTGATTACATATGTCTTATGTATCAGTTCATGTAACTCAGTAGCATTTTGTCATTGCTTTTAAGATTCTCTATATTGCAGAATGTATTAATAGTTTCCTGGTAATTATGTTTATTTCTTTTTTTAGATTTATATCCTGCTTTTCCTCTGGAGGCAAAAGGCACTGTATGTACTACTTTCTCTATACAATTATCCCACAGCAATCCTGTGAGGAAAATTGGGCTGAGAAAAACTGACTGTCCCAGTCAGGTTCTCCTCAGTCTTAGCCTCCACCTTAACTACAATGCCATGCTGATTTTCCTAATAATAAGCTACTAAGCACTAAGAAATTTGAAGAAAATATTGTTTGAATGAAGTAGATAAAATAATTAATGTCATACCACAATATTGTTTCAGAGCTCAACTCTCTTTAACAAATGAAATGAAGTCTTTATTGTCATGCCATTTCTAAAAAGATGTATTAATTATTAGTGAAGTTTTGCCATAGCAGGAAAAAAAAAGTTTAGATGAATGTTTATTACAATTCTTTAATTTATAATATGCTTTCTCAAAACAGATCAAAATTGTTATTTTTTTTTAAAAAATAGACAATTTCTAAATACATTTTGTTTCTGAAAAGTTATTTTTATTTAACAAATGTTACTGTTTTAAGAAACACTAATTTATTCCTTTCATAAATAACTTCATAATTTATATAGGAAAGTAGTCACGTATGATAGAGTATTGTTAAGTATAATGTCACCATAAAAACAGTGATGTGAAATCAAACACCTAGGGATTCAATACATTGTTCTACTAACATTTTTATCACTGTTAGAAGACTTTGTTGAGATAAAAAATCAGTTTACTACATATTACTTTTTCAACAGTTTTGTTTTGAAATTTCAATTTTGATCCACAGAAAAAAGATTATTCCAAGAAATATAATTGGATCAAACAAGATATCTCACAATTTAAAGCTCAGAAAAGCTCACTGGACACACGTAGCCCAAATTCAACTATCTACAACATCTGCATGTTTAATAATACTTCACAGAGTAATAATCAATTACATAAAAAGAGGTAAGACTTCATCTGAATTCACTGTGTGAATCATCTCAAATGCATGGAGTATATTGTTCTATTTGCCCCTGAGAAAAGCAATGATATTTTAAATCACATGCTTTTAAAAAATCATTTGCAATATATGCTTCATTTCTAATGGTTTAAATAATAATATATATCCTTTCCAGGGCTGGGCAAATCTTTGAGTGTTTTGCTTCAAAGCACCCTTTTGAAGCTGCTTCACAAATGAATGCAGTTTAAAAGGAAGAAGTGGTAACATTTGGTCTGCTTCACAACTTTCTCTAGTACTTTTGCAAATAATAGAGGAGGCTAAGACAAGATTTGTAAACACACACACAGTAGTTAAGCTGCAAATATATGCAGAGTGCTTTATTGAGACAAATTATATCAGCTCTTTGGCTTGTTGTTGTTCAGTCGTTAAGTCGTGTCTGACTCTTCGTGACCCCATGAACCATATTGCGCCAGGCCTTCCTGTCCTTCACTGCCTCCCTGAGTTTGCTCAGTTTCATGCTCATTGCTTCAGTGATGCTATCTAACCATCTCATCCTCTGCCGTCCTCTTCTCCTTTTGCCTTCAATCTTTGGCAATTGAAGACCCAAAAGCTTCAGGGTCTTTTCCAAAGACTCCTCTCTTCGCATTAGGTGACCAAAGTATCTGAGCTTGAGCTTCAATATCAGTCCTTCCAATGAGCAATCAGGGTTGATTTCCTTTAAGATTGACTGGTTTGACCTCCTAGCAGTCCAGGGGACTCTTAAGAATCTTCTCCAGCACCACAGTTCAAAGGCATCAATTCTTCGCTCTTTGGCTACATGAAGAGAAATGTGTTGCCTCTGCCCTGTGAAACTCTTTGTTGAGATTAGTCTAACCCACCTTCCACAGGCCTAATCCTTTCCTTAAATAGCTTGGAAGAAAAGACTCATAAAGCATAATCATCATCATAAAGAACCTGAGGAAAGGAATTCCTTTGGGTGAGATCCTTTCATATTAGCATCAGTTGTTCTCACAGATACAAGTAGGATGAAGGGCTTGTTCCTAGTTAAATTCAAATTTTGACAACAACCTAATAGAAAAACAACATGATCCAGCACTTCATAGTTGGCTAAGGAAAAGGCTAATACAAGGATCTGTTATTCTGTGCTGAGGAATCACAATGGCTGGAATTAATGTTAGTTGGGAATTAATATAGTCATTACAGCTTCCAAGTATTTCTTGAAGCCAGTTAAAAAGTTTTCTATTTTGTTTTTGGAATTATTTTTATGATTCCTTGCAGATTTCTTCTAGCTAAGAAACATTATTGGGTTTCTCTCCATGAACTGCATGTTGGAGATCTCCCCACAGATTTTCAAAAATATAAGATCTGAGCACTGGGAGGCCCTTTCCAAAACCTTTATCTTCCTTTCCTGTACATTCTTCATGGTTAAGCTGGAGGTATATTTTGGACTTTCATCTTGTTGAAATAGTTAATTGTTTTTTCAGCATCAGTTTCTTCACTGATTATGGAACATTAGCTTTTATAATTAGTTGGATCCATTCTTCTGGCACCCATACAATATTTCTTATGACACTGGCTGACATACAATCCCAAAGCTTAACAGAGCCATCCCTGTTTCAGTAGTGTTTTCTTTAAATGCTTCACCTTCTACAATTCACCTTCTACAAATGTATTTTGTGCGTTATGACTGAACAGTTCAATTTTGTTTCATCAGTCCAAAGCACTTTGTTCCAAAACTTTTCAGGATTATCAAGATATTGTTTTTATCAAGATGTGTGTGGGTTTTTTGTTGGTTGGGTTTTTGACATACGTTAGACACTAGCACATAATGACACTGAACAAAAGCATTTCTTGTGATGACTCTCCCATAGCAACCATTATGGTATAAGCAACATTGTACCATGAACTACTAGTACCCCAGTGTCCGCTAAAGGTCTCAGCACATAATTTATAGAGATTATTTTGCAGGTCTGACCTTTCAGGCAGTTCTAGCATAGGTTTTTCTTGGTTTTCCAGATCTTGCCTTGACTTCAACAGTTTCATGTAACTTTCTTAACAATTTTTCACACAGCTGAAATTGCCAGCTGGATACATTTAGAGATTATATATAGACTT
This sequence comes from Python bivittatus, assembly GCF_059951505.1. Classification (NCBI taxonomy): domain Eukaryota; kingdom Metazoa; phylum Chordata; class Lepidosauria; order Squamata; family Pythonidae; genus Python; species Python bivittatus. The sequence continues at coordinate 30,110,903 of NW_028277035.1, forward strand.
CCCCTGCTTTGAAAGAGTGAATTCTTTTCATTTTCAAATGCTCAGACAGCTGCTTAGAGAAAACCATGATTGTTGAAAAAAGAACATTTACAACATAAGCAGTTAAACAGATCAGAGGATTTGTTCACCTGTGGAATTGTCTACACTTGCTTAATTGTAGGTCTAATGAGTCAATGGGGCCTTATTAATAAATTTGCAGCAAGGAAAAAAATAGCAGGAAAGGTCAACTGGAAAGGTTTCCAAATTTCTCCAACTGCCACATTCACTGTTTTCTTATTTCAGCTCTCTAAACAACTGCACATTAATAGTAAGTATGCATCCAAACTTGCAGGAATATATCATGCTTAATATTGTATGCTTAGGGATCCACTGAAACATTCTATGTGACCAGGAGTACCTAAATTTTTGCATGCAACTATATAGGAAACCAAGAAGATTCACAGTTTTTAAACTACTCTTCCCTATCTCTGACACTGTCAAAACTCTGAATGTTCTAGCCCAATATGCAGAAGACAGACTGCAGCAAGGTACAACTTAACATTCAATATTCATCCCCAAAGCACTGTGACTAAAGACCCCCTGAGACTATAAAGCAGTCTAGTTAATTCTTCTTCCTCTTCTCTATCCTTGTATACGAAAAAGTGAAAGCAACACAGCATTATTTCTCAGAGAGACTTGCTACCGTCTGGATTCTTCCAAACCAACTAACTGTTCATGAACTATGGAAATGTCAATATTTCAGAGGGAACTGTTTTTCACTAAAAAAAATTAAACATGGATTGGCTCCAAACTGCCCCAATTTGAATCAGAATTTAGCTAAATCTAATTCATAACCCTATTAAACAAGGAAAAACTTGTCTGTGTCCTGCTTCTCTTACAAATACATACCTAGACTAAGTATATAAGAATGTAATCAATTTTCTCTGAACATCATCACTGGACAAAAGAAAGAAATCTAGAGTTCTAAGATTATGGGAAAACTAATATTTTCATGGTTATCTTCAAAGAAAATATAAATATGCTTTTATACTCTATGTAGAATAAATTCCTAAGAGCTGATTACTCTTACAGACACAGCTTTTCTTCTGCTTTTCTTCAGTACTTTATAGATAAATAACAAAACATTTTGCTGGATATTAATATATTATTACTATACAATATATGCAAGTAAGATACTAACTACTAATTCTAATACTTTCTAATAGTTTGGAAGGTAGTCTTTTCAGCCTTTATGTTTTACAGAATCACACACCATATGAGCTACAACATAGAAAAATGGCAGAAATTTTCTAAAAAGAAAGAAGCCTTACCTTTGAAGAAACAGTCTTTGCTGTGAATAATGTAAATTTTCTTCCTTTGCAAGCATGAAGCTCGATGTAGTTCACAATGATTTTCATAGAATTTGCCATCTGATCCACATACTGGCATGTAACTGGGCTTGCAATCATCTATGCATCTACATTCAGGTTTATTAGTCTCCTTGTTCACAATACATTTACTTCCCCGTCCACAAGACTTTTTTTCACATGATGCATGGACCCCATCTTGCTCATAAAGCACTGGAAAAGCAGGAAAAAGTCCCAGCATTAATAATCAAGCAGAGTCACTGGAGGGAACTTTTCTTTTGGGGCGACTAAACATTACAGTATATCCAACAGGCATCAATGAGCTTATGTCAAGGAAGATAGTATATTGATTATAGACATTTTTCACAGTTGACATCCATGGAAGTGTGCAAGACTGCATCTGTTGGTTTCATCCTTAATATCAGCTTGCTGACCTCCAGATCCTGAATTTTATATATTCAACAGGAGAACTAAACAGTGAAACTACATAGGAGGTTTTTTAAAAAGATTCTACATCATCAGACATAAGTTAATAATACAGTATTTTTCAAACCTCATATGCAACATGCCATGTTATTTAATCTGATAGATCATGTTACTGTTATTGATAAAGGCAGGCCATCAGACTGGCTTTTCTGTCATCCCTCTTCCAATAGTTGCTAATGTTTTTTCAGCATCATCAATAATAATTTACAAAACACAAAACCATGAGCCTATGGGTATTTAAAGTTACAATGCCAGCATATATAGTAAAGATTAAATTTCATTCATTCAATTTAGAAGTGGGACTGTCTTTCAAAGATGAATCCATAAGCCCATATTGCAAGTCTTTTTAAGGAACAAACGATAACAGCAATTATTGCAGAAAATGTTAAGCAAATGGCTAAATTATGCTATCTGCAGCAATACTTGCTATAATCAAGCCCCGCTAAAGCACTCAAATGTCTATCATGGAGGGGACATGGAAGATCTGCCTGACATCCCCACAACTCCATTTCAGAAGTTGAACTTCCTATGTTGAACTAAACGATCTGAAAGCAGGGTGAAACTGTTTAGCCAAATTTGGTTGAAATTCATTTTCACACCTTCCAGATCAATATAGGAAAGGCAGACTGGTAAAGAGGGTATTCAGTTTCTAAGATTAGAACTTTGAATGCCATAAGATGTTTAATGAGAGCATTTATGTATTTTTATACCATATTATGAGGAGTGGATGTCCAGCGTTCCTGAATAATAGTCCAGAAAATGGAATAAATTGGGATGAAACACTCCCCAAATCAATATTTAAAATGAGGAACTGACAGGTCTGTTGGGTTGTTCTTGAACAGCTTTATTTTTAAATATATAACTGAGTGGACTGACATTGAAATACTAGTAATACAGAACTGTAGTTTCCAATCATGAGTAATGTGGTATCACAGACAATTCTCCCTTACAGTTATTAGCAGAAATTGATATGGAAAAGGATTATCCCAAATAAAGTTTTTGGAAGAAAATGTAATAGCATACTCCATTATCTAAAAATCTGAAAATTAGAAGATTATTGTGTACTGCTCATTGCAATAAGCCTAAGTTAGAGCATTACAAAAGACGTAAAAAACAGAATCAAAACATAATGGTTGATTTTCACTATATTGTTTGCTTTAATTCTGTTGCAGTTCCTCACTGCCGTTGTTTCACAAAGCTTCAGTGCAGAAGACAGAGATTCTAACCTACCTGAAGCCCATATTGATTTGAAATATCAAATGACATAAATCAATCGCTACACGTTTAAAAATTATATATATACATACATACATACATACATACACACACACACACACATACACACGTATGTATATATGTGTGTGCGCATATGTATGTGTGTGTGTATATATTTATTTCTGACAACTGTAGTTAAACCTTTATTTTCACCACTGTGGACTCAAAGGAAAGGAATCTGGTATTGGAGGCTTAACTGCTTCACTCAATAACTCATTAAGATTCCACAAGCCTTGGAGAAGCTGAGGAATATTGACATTTTTCCTGAATCATAATAAACTAGAAGGTCAAAGTGTCCAAGTGGTATGAAAATTACAGTCCCTAAGTGGCATATCTGAATATCCTTTATTCGCTTTACTAATTGTTCAATGTGCCCCTGAAACAATATTCATGGAAATGCTAATAGTAACCTATATACAATCTGACTTGCCAAGGTCATTTCCAATTACAGTGTATACAATACTTAAACACATTGTTCAGTGCTGAATACGGAAGCCCTTCAGAAGAAAACGAGCACAGCATTAATCATCAAATTCATTATTACATTAAAAAAAAAATTAAACATTACTTCAGAAGATTTTTTATAAAGAATCACCACATGCATTACATGGTTCCTGCACTAATAATAGACTTTGGGAAGCTCAAAATTCTCTTCCTGGGTTGGGGGTGGGCTGGGGGCTGGGGGCTGCTTGCCATAACTCTCCCTAAGCCCCAAATTCAATGAGCCAAAAAAAAGATGTGTGCAGGGGGAATTCTATGATCCATCAAAACATTTTGTGTCATTGCTTAAGGAATTAATCTTTAAAAGAGGCAACACATTAAGAAGTTAACTTTTAGGGTGTAACTTAAAAGAAGCTACAGCTTAATAGCAAAGGTCTACAAATACAACGTATTTGGAAAAAAATGTAGCACTGCTGATCTCAATGCCATATCAATATGCATCTCATGCTGAAAATTAATGATAGAACAAAAGGCAAAAATCAGATGCCAGTCCATATTGCAAAAGATTTTAACAGTAATATAATCCTCCCATACACAAATGTTTTGGTAGGAACTCACGCAAATTGGAGAAGCTGAGGAATATTGACATTTTTCCTGAATCATAATAAACTAGAAGGTCCCAGCCTTTCCATTTTTCAGAGAGGCCTTGCCTGCTCAGAGACCTTGAAAATGCAGGTGAAAACATCCACATCTGAACATTTTGCATAACCTAACTACATTTTTCCCATGTCAAAAAAATGTCAAGCTCAGCTATGACATTCAAAAACAGCAGCTGCAGGTGATGAGAGATAAAGAAAGACAGGCAGCTGCAGCTGATGAAAGACTTCCAAATCTCTTCTAATGCCCAGAACTGAGTGTTTGTTATGGGGCTGTCCAGAAATAACTTTATTTTTTTAGTGTGGGGAAATCTCCACAGTAATCTCATGCTTATCATTTAAAAAAAAATAATGAAGGAAGAAATAATAATATTCGGATGGTATTCTTCATATTTCTTTACCCAGGGACTAGAATTATCCCACTCAATTACTAGTTAGATGAACTAGACTATAGGCCAATAGTGTTGGGCATGAAGTAACTCCAATATAGCATGAGTCTGTTCATCATGTAGTCACAGTTATTTGATGCAGGATAAATATCCTCAATGTGATTAAAGGCGTCAAACTATTGACCTGAACTGAGTATTTCAGATTAATAAAATAGGTTACTCAGAAGATATCTAGAAGCATTATTGCTATTTTTTTTTCACAACCATGTAAGAGTCAAGTATGAGCAACCTACGGTCTTGGAGCAACAAGGAGACCTCTCTAAAATGTGTTGCCAGATTGTAATTTTTAACATGATAGAATGTGATGCTTCTAAAGGCCCTGCGAGTAATCATATTCACTGCACTGAATTATTTTTTATTCATTTAAAACATTTGTATAGCCGCCCATCTTAAAACCAACTCTGAGCAGCTTACAACCAACAAAACAATATATACAATCATAAAACCAGGAATGCTAAAACTAAAAAACAGAAAAACCTGGTGCCACAACCGTACTTCCCTGATGCAACCCACATCTCACCAACTGCACTTTTATTCTTTCTGGCTGGTCAGAAGGTCTCTCTTAAGCTGCAAATTAATTATGTCTGAAAGTGTTTAAAAAAATGAAGCTTTTGCGAATCAGTTGTCCATGAAAGCTGCATAACAGTTTTGAGTGCAATGGTAATCCCTCAGCTCCCAAGCTGCTCAACCCATGACCACTGCCAGAAACTCAATTTCTGTGGGATCCTCATGAGGAGCAGCTATCCAGAGCACAAGTGGTCAATCTCTCAATCTCTCCTTCTCCAGAGAGAATTTCATCAGCCAGAACTCACCACCTGGCCGCCGATCTTTGCCATGGTGCTGTTCCCACTTGCAGAGATGTTCGCAGGGACATCTAACCCCGCATAGGTCCTCACCTGGAAGCCCAAGGAAAAGCCAGGTCTTGAGTGCTCTTCAGCAGGATAAAAAGGTAGGACCCCAGGGGGCCAAAAACCCAAAGCCTGTCCATCTTGCCAGAATTGATACACAGTTGGTTCCCCCTCCCATCAGACCCTCACAGCTTCCAGGCACTTGGTCAGCACCACGGTAGCATTACCTACCTGACCAGGATTGGAGATGTATAACTGGATATCATCAACATAATAGCCAGCAAATGACCTCACCCAGCAGTTTCATGTAAATGCTAAAGAGGAGAGGAGAGAGAGACCCGAGCCCTGAGGCACCCCACATTGCAGGATTAGGGCTTGACCTCTCTCCCCCCTACCAAAATTGACTGAAACTGGCCATGGAGAAAGGAGGAGAACTACCACAAAACAGTTCCTCCCACTCCCAGTCCTCAAAGCCAGCTCAGAAACATACCATGGTTATGGTATCAAAGCCTTTGAGAGATCCAGGAGGGCCAGCACTGCTCCCATCCTGACCCTTCCAAAGGTCATTGGCAAATACAACCAATGCTGTCTCAGTACTGTACCCCAGCCTGAACCTATACTGAAAAGGGTCCAAATAATCTGCATAATCCAAAGCCCTCTGTAGCTGAACACCAACCACCCTCTCAACAGCCTTCCCTAAAAAGGGAAGATTAGAGACTGCACAAATGTTGTCTAAACTGTTGGATCCAAGGATGGCCTCTTGAGAAGGGGTGCACCACCACCTCCTTCAAGGCAGGCAGTACCACCTTCTCCCACAAAGAGGCATTAACCACTGCTTGGACACAACCACCTCCCAGGAGGCCTTAACTAACCAGGAGGGGCATGGGTTCAGAACAGAGGTGGCTAAACTCACAGCCACAAGGACTCTGCCCACTTCCTCAGGACCAACTGATTCGAACTCTCCAAGATAACAGGGCTCAGACTCTCAGTCATTTCCAAAGGATCTGCCAGCTGGAGTCCAACTTGGTCTAGCAGATGCTGGGAATATTCCTCACAGAGACCTTGCAAGAGCTCCCTCAGCTCTTCCTTACACAGGAGGTACCTGGTCACCTGAAACAGGGCTGCTAGGTGGCTATCTGCAGACATAATAAGGGCAAAGTAAGTGCCCTTACAAGGCAAGTCCTAATGAAACTCTTATCTGTGCTTGGATGGCTTCACTTTTTGTCTTCCTCCAGCAGTGCTCTAGGCTCTCTTGTGTAGCTTTATTCTCTTGGAGCTCTTGCATAAACCATGGTGCTCTACAAGATCCATGTACACAGAGAGTCTGCACAGGCACATTTTGGTCCAGTGCCTCTATCACATACTCATTCCAAGTTGTGATGAGGGCATCTGCTGAACTACGTGCCTGTGAGGGAATTAAGACGGGGTTCCCGTCTTCCTGTCTGTGCTTGGGAAAAACAGCTGCAGCCAGGCAGAAATGCTTTCCACCCCACTTCTCTCATTCATTCATTCATTCATTCATTCATTCATTCATTCATTCATTCATTCATTCATTCACAACTTAACTCCCAAGCATCCACACCTGCTTGTAATAATTGAGCCATACCCTGGCATTTTCAAGGACATGCCAATGTCCAGAGGCAGCCTCTGGCAAGCCATCCAGGCCCTTGGTTTACAAAAGCAAATACTAAGACAGAGTGGGAAGATGGGTATGTAGAAGAAAGGGAGATAAGAAAATGGCAAGCTGACAGGGAGGCAGAGGCAATGTCTGGAGATTGGCAGCTATTACAGGCAGGCAAGAGAACTATCAGTCATCTGCCAGAACCACAAGCTATGGTGAGCAGCATATCCTGGTAGGATTCCTGCCTGGAGCTTGGCTGGGAGCTCAGTGGCAATTAGAAAAGGAGTAACCACACTGAGGCAGCACCTCATCCCAACTAGTGTAAGGACTTTTGGAAGAATGGATGCCACTTTACAGACTCTGAGACTTTTGTTTGGACTGTTAAAGGATTGAGTATTAAAAACAAATTTACATGGCAACATCACCTTGCAAAGTCTAGAAGGGTGGAGAGCAGTAGTCTGTTGTTGGGGAGGGTGTATGCTGCAATAGAGCATTGTGTACAGATCTGCTACACTGTGGTGCATCCAGTCCTTGGAAAGCAAAGAACCCTCACAGTGCCAGAGATCTGGGAAAAAGCCCAAGCTCCCTCTGAAACTGCACTGGGTTCATCAGGTGCCTGAGGTGGACTGATCTAATAGGCCCTACCTCCCTGCAGTGAGTGGTGGCTGCAGAGAACTCTAGGGCTGAAAGGGAACGATCTGTCCATAGCAAGGGACTGATGTTAATATCCATCAGATGCAGATCACAATACCACCACCCTGAGAGGAATACCAGATCCAAAGTATGATTCTTGTTGTGTGGAAAATAGGCCGGAGCATCAGATACAGTATGTATGATGTCCTGAGTTGGCCAAAATTAAAGGCGAGATAAAAATCTAATATAAATGATAAAATGAGGATTTGGGGACTTTGAATTGTGTTTTTTCCCCCTCTTTTCCAAGCTGTCTTGGAATTTACTTCTCTTATCTGGTGCCACGCTCAGTAGGGGTTTGGCCAACCACTGCTTGCTTGTCTTAAGTTTATTACAATTCTTCTAACAATTCCTCAACCACTTCTATATTTATATTGAAAAGCAGTGGGAAATGAGATGGCTACTTATAGTTTCCCCAAACAGATCAGCATAAAAGAGAACACAGATTTAGTGTAAATATGTACTACTGATGCCCATTTAGGAGTCAGTAGACTGTAGGAGTTTAAACAAGAAAGTAAATCCCAGAGAGGGAGGGGATGTTGGGACTAACTGACCTAGGTGTCTCTTTGGGCCACCATTCTGGTGTTAGGCATAAGCACCTTCAAGTCACGGGCTCTTCTAGTTTCTTGGGGTTCTTCCACTTGAAACAAGACAGGGACTGAACAGCCATTCAGACACATTCTGAATTCAAACAGAGATATGTGCCTTGTGAAGTAAGACAATGAACCCTCTAATGGGAAAACAACACATAAATAACAAAACTAGCTTTGGTTTGAGCTGTCACTCAGACAATAAGAATTATTTTAGCTGCATCTTCCAACAGGGAGGTCCTGTTACAAAAAGCCTCAGAAGAGGATTTTCAAAAGCATTCTTAATTAATGAAGAGGTGAGTAATAGCTCTCAACTAACTTTTGACCCAAGTCGTCTACTCTATTAGGTAAAGTGTCTCAGAAGCCTTGCTATCCCATGTGATCCCTGATTATAACAGAATGCATCTCTTTAAAGCCACAGTGCTTCCTGAAGTACCCTTGAATACTTAAAAAGAAATGAGTAGGCTTATCAGCCAAAGCACAAACAAGATCTGCCTATCAGTGCACTTCTTAGCTTCTGAGACAATGATAAAATCCAGGATGTAGTTCACTAATTAAACAAGCCTCTCATCAATTTTTCTCTCTTGTTATTAAAACTGAATGAATTTCCCACTCCTGCAAGGATTATAAAAAACAGTAATGGAAAAGGTAATCAAGTGGAACTACTAGCTAACTGCTTGGAGGATTTATGAGCCCACCACAGTGTATGAAAAAGATATAATTTCTTTAATTTATTAGTCATAAGGAAAGTAATTTTCTAAGGTTAAAAATGGATCATCTTACAAAACAAGCCACTTTTTAACACTAATTAAATTTAGGAAGTATGGCCCAAGATAGGAGCTTCTCAATCATATTCTAGGAAGGAGCTTTTGCCTCCCTCATCAAGTACAATTAAATATTTGTTTTCAGCTTAATTCTGGTTAAGTATATCTGGATTTCAGCAACAATTATGTCAGACCATGATTTGCTTAAATTCAGTTGGCATGATCCAGCCCAAAGGAAGCCATAATTTGTTCTAACTGATTTCTATAGGAACATAAAGAGCATGCTTAGTTTCTGATGGTACACGCATTTGCCTAATAGCACAACTTCATATACAAAATACACCTATATTAGCAAAACTCCATCTGCTAAATTTAGAAATGGCAGATAATTTCTGCGCTCCACCGACTACTTTAAAATGAACTGAGCAAATCATTAGAAGGGAGATGCTGCTTTGTGGCACTGTGTCAAAAAGGTGCTTCGTTTGATTATCCAATAGAGATCCAAAGATCTGCACACCTGTACTGAATAACAGCTAGCACTGAAGCATCTTGATAGCTATGATGAAAAGGAATTAGAAAGGCAGCACCGAAGCCAGTTAGAAAAAGCATAATGAGCAAGTGGCTAGTCTGTCACAAAGAATGGTGAGAGGAAGGCGTGCCAATAAAAGCTGGAAGGAGCCCGCACTGTCCTTAGAAATGAAGAGTGGAAAGCTCCTATTGGAAATTGAATTTTCAGTGAGGACAAGTTGATATGTCCTTTCTGAAAAGGCACAGGGGAGGCAACTGGGAACACCAATCTTCCCTAGACCAGTGTGCATTACATTATTAATTTCAGGGAAGCTTCTCAAGCATACATTACATATTAATTACTTGTAAAGAGTAATTACTGATAAAGTAAATTTAAATATCTTTCATGTCTCCATTGTATTGAGCGTGTATAATTTATTTTGTTTATAAGGATAACAAACCAGTGATTCTAACAAGGGAGCTTTTTTCTTCTTTTCCTTTGCAATGCATATTTACAATTGTTCCTCAGGTAAAATGATGCTTCGGAGCACTATAAATTTAGTCATATGCAAATTTAGCTTGGTTGCTTTTCAAGGAGCAAACCGAAGTATGCCTTTTTGTCACTGCCATAGGAAAAGAAAGACATAATTTCTGAGAGGTGCCTCAGGTCTAACAGTAGCAACAAATCATGCTAATATATCACAATTATACAAACAGAAGGAAAAAAATCAGGATGACTCTTCTTTTGCAACACTAACACACCAATTTAGAAGGAGAATATATTGATACCAAATCTAATTCTTGCTTTATATTATGCAAACTTATAAAGTACTATCCAGCATTCCATATTTAATGATATTGTGCTTCCATACAGATCAATAGGCTTTTAGTTTAACAAGTTAGCCTATTCTTTCAGGTGACGAGGAAATCTGGAGGTCATGTGCATTTTTCAGACATATTATCCAAAGAGGATACAGAAGAGGACAGCAACATGTCAAAATTGTAAAGGAAAGTGACAACAGGAATCTCAGAGGGCAACAACAGAGTGTTATCTGCTTCCTTTTAAATTTAAGGACACTCTGGGAATTGAAATAGGGGAACAGAGATTTATAACTAGGGTATATCACATGACAAGCTATATAAGAAACTAAGAAACTTTCAGCTATAAACAGATAGGATTACGCTCACAAATTTGAGGATTACACCCACAAATGTTTAGAGACACATATATGGGTATAGACTGCCTAGATCAGGAATTTCCTTTTTTTTTTTTGGACCAATGGGTACATCTACACTTTTGAAAGACAATTCTCACTGCACTTCTAATGCAGCTGTCATGATAATTGATACTGACACAAACCACGCATTTCACAGAAAGCAAACTGCTGAAACTAAAAGAAAACAACTTCCTCAAGAACCAGAATACAGGACCAAGGTGAAAGTGCTGTTCTCTGCTTGATTCCATAGATTGCTTGCTTGCTTGTTCATTCATAGAACTTACATGGCCACCTATCTCACATGGTGATCCAAACAACAGAATAAAAACAGGAAAGCCCTAATTCTCAGCAGGCAAATGGATGAGGCTCAAAGACAAGTAACTCAGCCAAGAAACTGAATACACGGCAGTGGTAAAGTGTGAGACACATCAATCATATATGGATCCTTGCAGAGCACACAGTATCTTTTTGTAGAGGGCAAACAGGTGAGGCTCAGGAAAATCGATCCCTGCCTCAAAGTTGCAGCATAGGCATAAGTAAAATATCAAAAATATTTCAAGCAAAATCAAGGATTCAGTACACAAACACAGAGAGAGGTGATCACTCTCTACTTTCATCTCATCTGCTGGCATTCTTCCAGGCTTCCAGGGTGCTACCTACCCTTTTCTCTTTTCTTTTTTAAATAATATTTTTATTAGAGTTTTACACAGTTAAAAGCTAATACAGAATTAGAAAAGATATACAAACAAAAAAGAAAAAGAGAACAAAATTTTAAAAAGACATATAAAAAGTGACCCCCCCTCCTTCCAAACAAGTAACTTACAGTAACTTAACACCTTCTCTAATATTACAGAAAAAAACCCTCTTCCCATTTCTCATTGCTAAACAATAACCAAATTGTAGAAAGATTTATCAGTCTTATTCAGCAAAAGCATTAAGAGTACCAGTAGTAATAACCTATGTGCGTCAAGCTTAGACAAATAAATCTATTTTGCATTTTGACTTATAACTTTCTCTAATAAGTAAGACATAAAATATTTATCCACATGATATAAATAATATCATACACACACACACACAAGATCCAATAGATCCCTTTTACATTCTAACCCATAACTTTCTCTAACAAGTAGGAGGTAAAAGATTTATCCCCATATGAAACAAACTTTAACATCCTCCTGTAATCCTTTTTAAAAAAATATTCCAATAATAACAATTCAAAATCAAAATTTATACAATTTAAGCATGGTCAAATAAGTCCACTTTGAATTCCTTTTTCTTTTTTTTAAGAAGCTTAATCTTCAGTCGCTTCTTCAAATAAAGTCCCACGTAGGTTTTCTTATCATTTTCTCCCTATCTCTTTTCAGTAGCAACTTCAGAGATTTAGTACTTCCCTTCTGTGGATCCAAAATAAAATAATTCTCCAAGTCACTCTTCTGATTTATAATCAGGATATCCCCTTTAATTGTTAAAACATTAGCCAGCATAGTTTGTATACCCATTACAACTTCTTTCTCCATGTCACTCTTGTAGTCAAATATTTTTAAGTCCACTTTCAAATCCACAACATCTTTTTCCATATCTTCCATATTTTATAGTCTGGCAATTCTTTATAGTCCATTTTAAAATCCCTAATCAAATCATCCTCAGCTTCTGTTTTATCCAGTAGAATCTTCTTCTATAACCTCTGTTAGATCCAATTTTAAAAATAAGTCCTGAACACATTGTTCCCAAACAGAATTAAATTCTTCTATAGTAAAACAATATTCCTTCATTATGTTAGGAAATATCTTTTCCTTTAATTGCTCTCTGGTTCCCTCTAATTAACCTTCAAAGCCCAGTCTTATCTTTTGTTTATTTTGAGAGCCAAAACTTTCCTGCAATAAGTTTTCTTACAGTCAATTCCAAAATTATCTGTATTTTTATAAAATTTAAATCAGTCCAAACAAAAATGTATTCTTTCAAATCCATCTGGCCCCTTAACTGTCCACGGCCAACATTCTTAACTCCCTTTTGCTGTTTTCCAAAAGGTTTTTTTTTTCTTTTTAATCTTTAAATTTACTTGAATCTTCTTTCTCCCAGGATGGAAGGAAATTCTCCCAATGTACAGCAACTTGCCTTTCGGAAGGTTTTTAATTTCCAAGTAAATCGCTAATAAGTAATTTCTGATGTTAATTAAAAGAGGAAGTGAAACCAAAGCTAGTGTCTCTTTAAAGGCTCCGAACCGCGGCTTGGGCTCGATGTTTCCCACAATTCCCGGAGTGCTCAACCCCTTCCTTCAACTTCACAGGGAGCCTCTGTAAGGAATACTTGTGGGTGATCTGGTCTCTGATCTTTGTCCAGAGATAGTGCCGAAGAGCTGGATTTTTCACTGACTCCTCTTAACCGCCGTAGTCGTTGGCTCCATGAAAACAGAGACATCTTTAATCTGCCATTGCTCCCCCAGAAGCCCAGTCTTTTTCTCTCTCCTGGACACAACTTCAAAACAAAGTGCCACCTGCCATTTTTATTTTCTAAGTATGTCTGGAAGAGGGCCTCCTGAGATACCTCTGAGATGCTCATAAGCAGAAAATGGGAACATACAGTATTCTCTATTATCATGGGGAGAACTGAACTGATATTTGGAGGTATGCTGCCCCCAACCTATGGGTAACAGTGAAGTGTCCAGCCCATAATAGGCCTATCTTCCATGAATTTATTTAATACCCTTTTGAAGCCGTCATAATATCTTGTGGTAATCAATCTGTTCCTACAGGTTAATTATGCACTGTCTGATGTTTGTCTATTAAAAATATCCTTTCAGTCAGCTTTAACTCTGGTCCTAATACTTTGATATAAAGAAAAAGAATCTTGCCCTCTTTCTTCATGTCATGTATGACTTTACAACCTCAGCTATATCCCTTAGTCAAGCCTTTGGACATATGGAAGATGTTTGAGTGCCCTGATCATTATGATTGTTCTCTTCTGTACTTTTCCAGCTCTTATAAATCCTTTTTCAAATATGGTGACCAGAACTGTACACTGTATTCCAGATATAGACAAACCATAATGGCATTACATATTGGGAGCTTAATTTTTAATCCTTTTCCAATTAATCCTTGGCATGAAATTTGCCTTTTTCACAGCTCATGCTCTCTGAATCTACATCTTCAATGAAATTTCAACTATGATCCTAAGATTTTTTTTTCCAGGAAGAATGGAAGCCCACCTACATATAATACTTTGCATTTCTAATTTGCATAGTAAATATTACTTGTTTGAAAAGTAGCAGTGGCAAATAAAGGATAAAACCATAACTTTAATCCTTTTGGGTAGAATGTGATCTTTCTGCACTTACTTAGTTACTGAGTAGCCAAGGAGTATCTGTGCAAGTTCTGCTTTTATTACATAATAATCTCACCAGCATTCTATGGCCTCACAGCTTTCTGTGCATTTAAATCCATGGGAACTCCTCCTACTTGGACTTTTCATACTGAGACATGAAAGTAGTCAGGGAGGCTTCAAGGTGAAGAAAAGATGTGTATCAGAATACACTAGTAGTACTATATGCTACTTCCAGCAAGAAACCTAAATGTTTTGGAGAATGGGGGGGGGGGGGTTGTGAGTGAGCATTCCTGAGAAGAAGATTCTAATCTAACCAAGGATTAGTAAAGCAGACCTTATACTTACATGGAGATTTATTTATAGGAAATATGTTATAGGAAAAGGCAAAGCCTAACACCTAGCTAACTACATCCTATCAGGAGGAGAGCAAGAGCATCTGCCCTCTGTGTACACATGAACACCTAGAAAGAAGGGCAGAAAAAATGACCTAAGATCAGCAATCTCTCATTTATTCTATTTGTCAAAACAGGTAAATCCTTAATTCTCTATCTAGACCCAGTTGTTCCCTTATGGTTATAGATCATGAGCTGATGATGAGTCATTACCATTGGATCTGAACCTTCAACAAGAGGAATTTGAAATAAATAAAATAAAATAAAATAAAATAAAATAAAATAGCAGAAGCTTCTTTCCTAAGGGGAGAAAACTTCCCAGAAATTGTAAGGCAGTTTCTTGCATAGCATTAATTTCAAATTCTGCAAACAAGATCTTTATTTGGTTAACAATAAAATATTTTGCAAGCAAGTTTCATTAGTTTCAAGTCAGATCCCTTCTATATATCCAGGTGAAGATTTATTGTGGCTAGTGGCAGCATTATTAATAGGTATATTAAAAATTCTGAAAAATCAGAACCAGTTTATTATGGCACTTCAACATTATGAGATGGAATTTGCAAGTGGAATAATTACTTTATGTCCAACACCCCAGATTACAGTAGGAATAATTGCAGATCTTTTAAAACCTGGCTAAGAAGTTCTCCGATATAGTAAACATAGCCAAGGAAATTCTTGATCACAGGTTCAATATTTATTGAGGCTTCACTCGAAAGTATTGCTTTCTGCAGCCTGGAAAGTGACATGACTTAGCAAAAGCCAAAGCAGCTGATAGGGAACTTCTCTGCTTTGGTATTAGCTTGCAAAACCCTTTAGAAGAAAAGGCATGTTTAATGAATCTCTCTCGAATATGTGAGATGTCCTTAAACATTTCTTTAATTTGTGTGTGATTTTCTTTCATATTTTTTCCTCTCAGATTTTAATGAAAAAATTAGGGAAGCATGGAAACTGAAGAACAATCGTCTTCCATTTCATATAATAGTTTGGGACAGTCAGATTAGAAATAATTCCTATTAAAACATGAACTAAATTATTTTTTCCCATCCTTAATGCCCAGGGAATAATTTTGGATATCCAAACCACTCGAGTCCAGTAGAATTCCTATTGTACTGCATGTGCTATTTTACTATTTTCATTAGTTATATATACAGCTGGTCCACTTTTTAGATCTTAAAAAACAAATACAATGTAAAGTACTATATAGATCAATAGAAATAATTAAAGCTAAAATACAGTTAAGCCCTATCTGTAAATGTGTTTCTGGTATAGGTTGACATAATAAGAGATGGGAAACCAAGAATTTTTATCATTCGGCACCTTGTACAAAGAATAATGCCAAAGATAAATATATAAGAGTAGGCGAATGTATTAAACTGCTTCAGAATTGAGTTTAATTGCTTCTCAGAGATTATGAGCCTCCCTTCACTGTGTCCTCACTACACATTTATCCCTAATGAATGAGTGCGACTGCAATCTGACCCAGGGGTCCCTTTGACGTGCTCTCAAGCTACTCTGTTGAAACTATCATGGCCTAGCCAAGCTCAAGAGGGGCAGTGATTCAAGGAGTTGAATCACTCCACTTTGAGGTCATTTTCTGAGTGCAGAAATTCATACATATGTATACGTATGCGTGTGTATTATTTTTTCCCTGAATGTGATAGATTTAGAAATCTAATAAATTAAAATGCTTTACGGCTTATTTAAGTAACAAATCCAAATTCTATCGCTAGATCTGCCTTTAAGAAAGTTCTAAACTGGATGTGGATAGCACCACATCGAAATTCAAAAGATGTGGATAAGTATGACTTGTATACAAGTGTGATTTGCCGACTGAAAAGTAAGGCTCTTTGACTTCCTCCATTCAATTTTGGTTGATTCCATTCTTCCTTTGCAGACAAGTTTTAAAGGAGATATAAGAAGAGGTAGGGCAAACGCAGGGAAGAAAAAGAACTATTTGTTTGTCTTCTGTGATGCAAGATTGGATATCGATTGAAATACATACAGGAGTGCAATCTGCCAGTGCATAATTATATATGGCTGCTTGGTATTATGGTCTAAGTACGTATAGAGCCGCAGCATAAAGTTAAGTTCTACAGCTCCTTGAGCAGAATTATTCAAATTTCTCCTCTGAAGTCCAAGGAGAGAATCCAAACTGACTGGCAAAATGGGCAATCTAGTTTCTATGATTTTAAATACAAACAGAACAGGAGAAAGCAGCAGATTGGAGTTTGTTTACATCATAAAGATAAATATAACAACTTAACAAGGTTTACTGCCAAAAGCAGGCCAACAACTAAGCTGCTCACTAAAAATCTGACTATCCCAAAAGAGGAACCCTGTTTTTGACTTAATGGCAGGATTGAGAAGTTATAATTGACTGACTTTTCTGAGAAACAGTCTTTTCAGAACTTAATTTATTACCAAATATGTAAATTTAAAGCTTAGTCAGCCACCCAGTGAGTCAATTAGGTAAGGTAGCATATATATTTAATATATGTAATGCCTTTTTCTCCTTATCACAGAAATGGAGGACATTACCCATGCACAAAAAATCTAGCTGTCTGTGCTGCAGTATATAGATCACAGTAAAATTGGGAATTAAACTGTTAGAGCTAAATGTTTCTAAAAGCTTGATATCTCTGTAGATGACTGCTCAACCTTGACTTGTTGGATTTTGTATCTTTCATTACCCCTTTCCATAGCCCCTGGCTTCATTCTTAACCCCAAGGCCATCCTATCTCTTCTCTTATTTTTCAGGTATATTTTACCCTTTGACAATTTCAGTGAGTACTTATACACTAAGGGCTACTCTAAAAATGTGTGAGATCAATAGTTCATTTGCTTCACTGTTAGCTTCTTGAGCAGAGAGCACAACTTTGGTGGTATGATAATAAAATAACTTCTAAGGAACACATTTGTTAACAAAATCATTTAATTGGGACACTGGTGGAAATAATCAGATGTAGTTTTATTGGCTCAGTCCACAACAGCTGCAAAATCTGAATTAATTACTGCACATTACCTATATTATATCTGTTTAACTTCATTCCTCACAACTATTCCCCTTCCCCCACACAAATTCAATATTTTGAAGGCTCATTGATTCTTACATTTAATACATATATTCTAGAGGAAATTTTCTCATGCTTTACTATTATTCTGAGCTGGGATAATAACATGAATTAACAGAGAAAAGAACATTTTCCACTTCAGGCCACTTTACATACAAGTTTAATTTTATCTTTGAAGATCATTTTCCCTAAATTCTGTTTGCTTTCTGAAACATAGTACTTATAATAGTGCCCTATTTTACAGGGCTAGAGTAATTGTGTATTACTCTGAATACTGGAAAAGTAAGATAATGATGATGATTTATTTTACTACAACTAAACACTGCTGGTTCTAATGAGATCATATAATTCTGATTTCTTGGTTCTGTATATGAATTTTAGCAATTTCTAAGGCTCACCTTAATACCCAAGCCTTCACTGGTTTCAGATTTAGATCCTTTCACCTTCTGCTAATACAGGACCAGGAAAGTGTGATTAAGTGAGCGCTGCTCTTTCCTCCTCCCGTTCTCTTTCTTGATGCTAAACCGCAGAGAACACTGAGGTGTGAGATTTGCCCCGTTCGACAGAGAAACTCTCGTGACACGTGTGGTTCACAAAGAAGGTTTACTCATGCGTAACGTAGTAGTCACAAGCAAAGCCAGGACTGGCTTGGTACAATTGCATCACTTGTTATATTCCCCCCTTCCCGCGCTTTTTCCC
This sequence comes from Python bivittatus, assembly GCF_059951505.1. Taxonomy (NCBI): domain Eukaryota; kingdom Metazoa; phylum Chordata; class Lepidosauria; order Squamata; family Pythonidae; genus Python; species Python bivittatus. The sequence goes on from NW_028277035.1 coordinate 30,129,279, forward strand.
GCCTCGTGATCGCGTTGCGGCTGTGGGCTATTAGGCCCCCCAATGTCCCCCCTGATCGTTCATGATGGCAGGGTCGGTCAGAGTCCATTGTCCTTGATTGCTAGTCCCCCTCCGGCTGGGTTGGTCCCTCCCTGCTACGTGCAGACCCGCGGGTTCTGTGCTGCGTTGCGATCTTGTTTCGCTGCCCTGCGGCCCCGTTCCTTGCTTGCTCGCGCCGTTATCAGCTCATAGTTAAAAGCTTCCGCTGCGGTTTTCCTGTTTAGCTGGCCGCAGGTGGCTCGTTAATTAGCGGCGCTTTCGGTTCCTCTTTTCCCCGCTAGCTACCGCCGGTGGATTCCGCGTGGTCTGGTTGCGAGCTTCCCTGCAACCCCGTGCTTCCCTGAAGCCTCGTGCTGACCGAACCTGACATGCCGCCCCCCTGACGACAACTCCCCCCCCTCGGTCCTATTTCGGCTTCCCGGGGTATTTACTGTAAAAGTCCCGCACTAGGTCCGGCGCCCTTATGTGGGTTTTACTCACCCATTCGCTGTGGGACTTGGGGAAATGTTTCCATTGCACTAGGAGCTGGGTCTGCCCCTTGTGCCTCCGGGCGTCCAGTATCCGGTTGATTTCGAAATGCTGCTCCCCCCCGACCATGATGGGTGGTGGTACTCCCTCCGCCTTGTGCCAGGCGTTCCCCGGCTGGTGCAACTTTAGCAGGCTGCAATGGAACACCGGGTGGATCTTCCCGAGGCTTTTCGGGAGCGTCAGCCTGACGGTCACCGGATTGATGACCTCCGAAATGGGGAACGGCCCCACAAACCTCGGGCTGAGTTTTTTCGATGCCTGGTGCGTCTTTAGGTTTTTGGTTGACAGATACACCTGGTCCCCCACTTTCCACTTTTCCTCGGGGAGCCTCTTGTGGTCCGCGTGCTTCTTGTAGTCGGCTTTGGCTCTTTGCAATGCCGCGTGCGCCGCTCGCCGGGTCTCGTCGATTTGGGCGAACCAGGCGTCCAGGGAGTTGATCTGGGATTCCGGCTGAGGCAGCTCCGGCATGGGGACGAAATCTCTCCCGGTGGCTACTTTGAACGGAGAGAACCCGGTGCTCTTGTGGACGGCGTTGTTGTATGCCACCTCCGCGAATGGTAGTAGCTCCGCCCAATCGTCCTGTTGGTGCCCCACGTAGCAGCGCAGGTACTGTTCGAGCCCCCCGTTCAGGCGTTCCGTGGCTCCGTCCGTCTGCGGGTGCGCCGCGGAGGATAGGGCTTGTTTCGTCCCCACCCGCTTCAGGAACTCCCGCTAGAACCGCGCGATGAAGTTGCCGCCCCGATCGCTGACGATACGTCGAGGTGCGCCGTGGAGTCGGTAGACATGTTGCACAAACAGTCCCGCCAGCCCCTCGGCCGTGGGGACTCGCCGGCACGCTACAAAGTGCGCTTGTTTGGAGAATAAGTCCGTGACCACCCAAATGGCGGTCTTCCCCTTACTCTCCGGGAGCTCCACTATGAAGTCCATGGCGACCTCTTGCCAAGGGCCGTCGGGTTCCGCTACCGGCTGGAGTAGGCCTCTAGGTTTGCCTTTGGCTCCTTTCGCTGTTGCGCACACCGGGCAACCCCCCGAGTACGCCTCCACGTCCTTCCGGAGCGTGGGCCACCAAAACTGCCGCCGGATTAAGTGGAGTGTCTTTACGAAGCCGTAATGCCCCGCGCTCCGGCTGTCGTGGGCTCTCTCCATGACCTCCCGTCGGCAACCCTCGGGCACGTACAGCTTTCCTTCGTGCCACCACAACCCCTCTTGGCCGGTTAGCGCCTCTCGGTTCTGCTTGAGCCAATCATCCCGCTCCGCCGCCTCCGCGAACCCTTGCCTTACTTCAGACGCCGCGTCCCGTCGCTCCCCCTTGGTCTGGCTTCGGGTCACCGCCTTTGCAGCCAGCCTGCTGGCGGGGATGACGGAGTCCACGATCTCCTCCCGTAGGCTGGCGTGTTGGGGCATGCGAGACAGTCCATCCGCTAAGAAGTTGCGCTTCCCGGGGATGTGTTTCAGTGTGAACCTGAACCTCCCGAAGTATTGGGACCACCGTGCCTGTTTGGGGGATAGCTTACGCGGGGTCTTCAGGGCCTCGAGGTTCTTATGGTCCGTCCACACCTCGAACGGTTTAGTTGCCCCCTCCAGTAGATGCCTCCACGTGGCCAGCGCCCACTTGACCGCGTACGCCTCTTTCTCCCACACCATCCACCTCCTCTCCGTCTCGGTGAATTTGCGGGAGGCGTAGGCGCACGGGTGGATGGCCCCTCCGGGCTGGGTTGGAGCAGGACTGCTCCCGTTGCCACGTCTGATGCATCCACTTGGATTATAAACCGCCGGTCTGGGTCGGGATGGCGCAGGATCGGCTCCGCGGTGAACCGCTGTTTTAGTTCCTCAAACGCCCCCTGGCATTCTGCAGTCCACGCGAGTGCCATGCTGGGCTTGGGGGTTTCCCAGTGCCCTTGGTTTTTAGCAGGTCGGTTAGGGGAAGGGCGATTTGGGCGAAGTTCGGGATGAACTGACGATAGAAGTTCGCAAACCCTAGGAAGCTTTGGAGTTGCCTCCGGGTTCGCGGCGCTTCCCAGCCCAGGACATCCCTTACTTTCGCCGGGTCCATCTCAATTCCCCGGCTGGATATTCGGTAGCCGAGGTAGTCTAGTTGCTCTCGATGGAACTCGCATTTCGAGAGCTTTGCGTACAGCTGTGCCTTCAGCAGTCTCTGGAGCACCGTGCGCACCAGGCTCACGTGCTCCGCCAGGGTCTCGGTGTAGATGAGGATGTCGTCCAGGTAGACCAGGACGCCCCGGTAGAGTAGGTCGTGCAGCACCTCATTTATTAGCTGCATAAATACCCCCGGGGCCCCTTTTAATCCGAACGGCATCACGGAAAACTGGTAGCTTCCGAGCGGGGTGTTGAACGCCGTCTTCCACTCATCTTTTGCGCGGATCCTAACTCTGAAGTAGGCTTCGCGCAAGTCCAGTTTTGTGAACACCCTCCCCTTCGACAGATGCGACATCAAGTCCTTCATCAGGGGGAGGGGGTATTTGTACTCCGTGCTGATTGCGTTCAGCCCCCGGTAGTCTACGCACATACGGAGCGAGCCGTCCTTCTTCTCCCGGAATAACACCGGGGCCGCTAATGGTGACTTCGCGGGTTGGATGAATCCCCGCGCTAGGTTCTTGTCTATGAACTCGCGCAGGGCCCCCATCTCCCTCCTCGACAGGGAGTACATTTTCGGCTTAGGCAGGGTCGCTCCTGGCTCTAGCTCGATGGCGCAATCACTGGGCCGGTGTGGTGGGAGCTGGTCGGACTCCTTCTCCCCGAACGCTGCCGCCAGGTCTCGATACTGCCTCGGGATTCCGCCGCCCGTCGGGGGTTCCCCGGGTCCGGCCCCTCGCTTTGCGGTTGCCTCGCCAGTCGCCGCTGCCTCCCCTCGCCTCGGGATCGTGGCGGGTCTCCGGGGTCCCGGCGCTGCTGCTGCTGCTGCTGCTGTTGCTGTTGCCGCCCGGGTCTCGGGCCCCATCTGCTCTCGCCCCGTCTCCCGGTGTCCCGGACCCTCCGCTTGTCCGCCGGTGGTTGCGGCTGCCTCCGTCTCCACGGCTCAGTCCCCTCTGCTCTCGCCCCTCGCCGGTCTGTCGACCCCGAACCGCACTGCCTCCGCCGTCCAGTCGACTCGTGGGTTCCGCCGCCGCAGCCACGCCAAGCCGAGTACCACCGCGTAGTCGGCCACCGGGACCACCACGAACCTCAGTTCTTCCCGGTGACTCCCGATCGTCATCTGGACCGGCTCGGTGTAATACTGAGCTGGCCCCCCCCCTGCCAGCGTGCCATCTAACTGGCTGAATGAAATGGGCTCCCGGAGGCGCCTCAGCTGTAGCCCGAGCCCCGAGACCACCGCTGGGTGCATCAAGCAGTGGGTGCAGCCCGAGTCCAGTAGCGCCCGTAGCTGCGCCTCCCTCCGGATCTCACCCCCGGACGTGTATCCTCACCCGGAACGGTGGGCAGTCCTCGTCTCCTATTGGGTCCGCGCGCCTCGACTCCCCTGCTCGCACTGGGACGCCGTTCAGTGCGAGCGCGCCTCGTTTCCCGCCGGCTCCGAGTCCTCTCCGGAGGATGCTGTCTCCGGGGTCGACCACCCCCCGCGTCCTTTCTCGGTCACCGCCGCCACTGCCCCCTTCCGCGGTCGGTCACCGGTCCTTTTCCCGTTCGCACGCGGGGTTCTGACTTCGGGCCGTGGTGGGGCGCCTTCCCGCTCCGTCGGGCACTGCGCCGCTCGGTGGCCTCTGCCTCCGCATCGGAAGCACAGATTCGGGGCTCTGGTCGCCTCTCGCCTCCCGGTGGACTGCCGTCGACCGCTCCGTCTCTCCTCGGGGGTCCTCTCCCTTTACCGGTCCCTCGTCTGGTCCCGTCGTCTTGTGCTCTGTTGGATCTGCCGCCACGCCGATTCCGCCGTTCCGGCCAGCCAGATCCAATCCTTCACTGTGGACGGGTCGTCCCGCCCCAGTGCCCGTTCCAGGATCTCTGGGTTGAGTCCCCTCTTAAAATACTTCACCTTCAGGGACTCCGGCCAGTCCGCGAGCTTCTCGGCCAACCTCCGGAACTCCAGGGCATATTCCGATACCGATTTGCCCCGCTGTCTGAACTGTAGGATGTCGTCCTCCGCCCGCTTGGCGCTCAATGTGTCCTCGAATCTGTCCCGGAGCGCCTGCATGAAGTCCGGGAAACTCCGTAGTTCCGCCGCGTTGGCATCGTACAGCCCGATCACCCAGCTGGCTGCTTGGCCATCTAGCAGCTCGGCCACGTAGGATACCCTGTCCTCGTCTCTAGCGAATAGGTGACCACCCCTCTGCATGAACCCCCTGACGTGCGTCAGAAAGTGCGGCAGCTGTTCGGGGTCCCCTGAGAACTTCCCAGTGATACCTCGAAGTCTCAGGGCGTCTGCCGCCCGTTGGTCCTCCGACCGGGGCGCCGTGGGTGGTGCCGGCGGGTGTCGGACCGCCCCCCCTGTCGCTCGCCTCCTCGTTCACCGCCGGTGGCCCCACTCTCTGTAGTAGGGTCTGGAGCATTGCCTCCACGGCGTCTAGGCGTCGCTCGACTCTCTCCTCTAGTCGGGCGAATTTCTCGCTCCACTCACGGTTCCGGAACCCCGAACCCCGGGTCATCGTAACGCCTGAATCGTCTGGTCCTTGGTTCACGCCCATCGACCACCGCTCGGATGGAGTGCGCCCGGCCCTGGCCGCTGCCCCGTCGCTCCCAGGCGGCTCCGACCGCCCTTCCGCGAGCCTGGATCCCTCGCGCCCCAGCTGACCCACGGATTCCCTGTCGCTGGTCATGCCTGTATTGAGAAAGAAAACGCTCCTCGGTGGTACCGGGTAGCGCTGACGGTGAGTCCTGGCTTTATGTGAGATTTGCCCCGTTCGACAGAGAAACTCTCGTGACACGTGTGGTTCACAAAGAAGGTTTACTCATGCGTAACGTAGTAGTCACAAGCAAAGCCAGGACTGGCTTGGTACAATTGCATCACTTGTTATATTCCCCCCTTCCCGCGCTTTTTCCCGCCTCGTGATCGCGTTGCGGCTGTGGGCTATTAGGCCCCCCAATGTCCCCCCTGATCGTTCATGATGGCAGGGTCGGTCAGAGTCCATTGTCCTTGATTGCCAGTCCCCCTCCGGCTGGGTTGGTCCCTCCCTGCTACGTGCAGACCCGCGGGTTCTGTGCTGCGTTGCGATCTTGTTTCGCTGCCCTGCGGCCCCGTTCCTTGCTTGCTCGCGCCGTTATCAGTTCATAGTTAAAAGCTTCCGCTGCGGTTTTCCTGTTTAGCTGGCCGCAGGTGGCTCGTTAATTAGCAGCGCTTTCGGTTCCTCTTTTCCCCGCTAGCTACCGCCGGTGGATTCCGCGTGGTCTGGTTGCGAGCTTCCCTGCAACCCCGTGCTTCCCTGAAGCCTCGTGCTGACCGAACCTGACATGAGGAACGTTACATGGTTTTCCTTTAAAATTCTGACTTCTCCCCTAGTTTTATGAATCCCACTTATTTTGCAAGCTCTCTCCTTTCTTAGCATGTGCTCAATCTCCTCCTATTGACTTTGATCAACTGTTCATGAGTGACTATGCATCTTGAAGGTACTAATATTGTGCAGGTATGGTAAAGAGGGAGCGCCAGTTTGGTGTGGGGTTAAAGGTACCAGGCCAGAAACTGGGAGACTGTGAGTTCTAGTCCCATCTGAGTCAGGAAGCCAGCTGGGCACCTTTGGGCCACTTTCTCTCTACCCTAGGAAAAAGGCAAGGGCAAATCACTTCCAAAAACATTGCCAAGAAAACTGCACAGACTTGTCCAGGTAGTCTCCAGGAATCAAACCTGACTAGAAGGTAGTCCCCACCCCTAAAAATGATAAGCAGCATGGAAGTTCATGAAGGAATAATATGCATGCAACAATCACTGGAACTCCTTTACATATTTTCCCTTAGACACTAGTATATATAAAACAAAAAAAAAGGTCTTTTAGCAAAGTTGAGCACAGCAAGTTGCATAGATTACAAAAGCTTTAATGAAACAGAACATTATTTGCCCTCACTTTCACTTCTGCCTGCCTGCCTTCCTGCCTTCCTGCCTTCCTTCCCTTGGTTCCAGCAACTAGAGTTGGCCAAGCGTTTAGCTCAAGAAAACGAGGTTCCTCTATTCTGATGGAGCAGATCTGCTTCAATCTTTTGTTTCAGGTCTTGCTGGGGCTGATTCACATGCTGTTTTCTAACCACAGGAGTTTGTTTTCCTGTTCCCAGGAGTTTAATATGCCAAGTATCTGATGAGATGCAGATGTGCCTCTCTTGCTTTCTGATAATGGCATTTTGAGCTCTCTTTCATTGACCCTGGCTTAACTCTTTTGTAGCCCTCTTTCTTATTATTGGATTTTTTTTTTTTCAGGGCTCTTCATTATGCCAGAAGTTTTCGTAAGCGTTATATTTTCAGATAAGTTTTCCTTCTTTTATTATGCCTCAGATATCAAATCATTCTTTTATATTATAAAGTGGCATGGTAGAAAGGTGGTATATAAAAATGGTATGTAAACACCTGTATAATAAATTTTAATCTCTCTAATTTATCTAAGGGAAATTCTTCATAACTTTTTCTAGTACAACACCTTATTTCCCCCCAAATCCAGTACATTCTGTACCCAAGTTCAAAAACTAAAGCATATTTTATTTCTGACTCAGCTACATAAATTGCATCCTATATGATTTTCCCCCCAATCTAGTGTCATTTAGAGGAGTGCTTTCTTTATATATGTAAAGCCAGATGGTATTGCATTTTACATATTAGGACCCACTGGGTGGTACATAAACTGGCACATGCCCATATATTTATTATTGTTGTTGGTCACAGAGTCATCCAGATGCATAGACTGGATTTGGCATTTTTATTCACCTATCAAGTCCTTCCCAAGGACCTGGGATAGGCAGATGTTGTGGTTTGATGGTGTTAAAGGTAACATTGCAGGATATAAGCTGTTCCAAATAAAGCTGCCTTTTGCAATTGACTCATGGTGATTTTGTCAATGCCAATGGTGTTCAAGTGGTGCTCCAGATGTTTTGGGATTGCACCCAAGGCGCCTATTACTATTGGTTCTATCTTTGCTTTCTTTTGCCACAGTTGTTCTATTTCTGTTTGCAGGTCTTTGTATTTTGTGATTTTCTCCAGTTCTTTCTCTCCTATTCTGCTGTCTCCAGCTATTGCAATGTCCACTATCCAGACTTTTTTGTCTTTCTTATCAACAATTCTTATGTCTGGGGTATTGTGTGGCAAGTGCTTGTTTGTTTGAATTCTAAAGCCCCAGAGCACTTTAGCGTCCTCATTTTCTATTACTTTGTCTGTTTTGTGGTCCCACCAGTTCTTGCTTGCAGGCAAATGGTATTCCTTGCAGATATTCCAATGCACCATTCTTGCTACTTTGTCATGCTCTTGTTTGTAATCTGTGTGATCTTCTTGCAGCAGCTAACTAGGTGGTCCCCTGTTTCTTCAGCTTCTTTGCAGAGGCAGCATTTGCTGTCTGTTGCTGTCTTCTCAATCCTGGCTTTGTATGCATTTGTTCTTAAGAAGATTCTACTTATCAAGGAGCATAGCTGGGCATGGAATGTTACAAATACATCAATGACAGTTGAAGAAGAAAAAAGGGCATTGGAAGAATATCTGAAGGACAGTGAAGAAGATGCACTGAAGCTAGTACACCATGAAGTCTTACTGAATACCAAAGAAACCAAACTGGCCTATAAGACCAAATGAAGAATAGAAAAGAGACATGGCAAGGCAAAGTATGACATGGCCAATATACAAAAAAAACCTAGCAGATAAAGCAGATAACAAGACCTGGCAATGGCTAAGAGCAGGAAAATTTAAGAAGGAGATAGAGGGGCTAATTCTGGCTGCATAAGACCAAGCCTTAAGAACAAATGGATATAAAATAACAATAATACTTATTATTATTATATTATTATTTTTTGTTGTTGTTATTTTGCCTCAAATGCAATATGGAAATAATTTATAGACTGGTTATGTCAAGGAGTTTGTTTAACTTATTGGTTCTTATAAGAAATTGTGATTATTCTGAAGGAGAGAAAATAGCTTCCAGATATCTAAGCATTTTGTGGGATTTTAATGCATAATATAGCATTTATATGACAATGTAGATTGTATTATGACTCTCTGGGAATAAGATGTGATTAACAAGTTTGCTCTGTTTGGGGAGTTAAATCTAGTTTGTCACTTATATGCTATTTACTGATTTTACTTCTCTCTATATATACTTCATCATGAGGAAAAGAAATGGGACTCTGACCATCTACACATCTGCCTGCTGGTCATGTATCTGACATTCCACATCTGTAAGAGGAAATATACCTTTGGGTTGTCCCAGCAAGAACTTGCACCAAATGCATGAACATCCAAAAGACTGAAATTTCTTCTTTATCAGGATCCGTAACAATTTGAAGTTCAAATGCACACTCTCCCTCCCTCTCTTTTCATACTTACTGATATTAAAATCATTTAATAAAACTGTTATGTGCCTTTGATTCCTCCAGAATAGGAGTAGGCATTCTTTTGGTGTCAATGGACACATCTGAAAGCATTTCACATGCTCTTAAAAAAGTAATCATAAAATGGCTGGCACATCAGGCACGACAGATTACAGAAACACCACTTTAACAGCAGAATAAAAGAGTGAGGTTCTCTGTCATCTACTCTTTTTATCCAGGATGTTTTTTCACCAATCTCACTGAGTAGGTGGTTGCACAGTTGATTCTCAGACTGACAGCATTTCAGGAGATTGTTTTGTTAACAGCCAGCTGCAAGCTTCTCCAAAACCAGTAAAGAGACCCACCTCTTCACTGGATCATAGGAAGGTTGTCAGAAATAAAAGAAAGTCTCCAACCTAATGTGCATGGTGCATGGGGATACAATGGTGCTAAACAGGAAACAATTCAGTTGCTGGAATTTGCTAGAATTTGTAATCCTATCCCATCCTTCTCAATAAATCTTTCTAATCAGAATTCAGTGAGATGTTTTAAAATGTTATTACTGTAAATTGCCATTTGAGCTGGGTAGTAAATAATATAAATGAATAAGCCAGCCAGCCTGATACCAGGAGAGATGTTTCATCACTTGCCCTGCTTACTGTATATCCTGGGAAGGAAGAAAAAAGGGCTTGAAGGCAGCACCTCTGCTTCCTCCTTCCTCTCCCTCCTAGTGGTCTTCCTCAGTGGAAGGGGTCTGACTGTGGCAGGAGGGGGAGAAGGAGGAACGGCAGTATTAGCCAGTTTGGCTATGGGAAAGTAAGCAGAGAGACCGATGGAAAAGGCCCCACTGAAAAGATAAGCCCAGAGAGAGAGAAAAAGAGAGAGGAAAAGAAGAAAAGAACAGAGCAGAACCCAGCTGCTGTGATGGTATGTGGGAATGAACTTGGAAGAGACGAGGAAAAGCCACAGACTGGACAACCATTATGTAGAAGATATCTCAGTCCACAGAAGGAGAGGGGTGTATGGGAAGCATTTCAGAAGGGACCCTCGCTAGTTTTCCAGAGAGTAAAAGGAAGGGCGGGGAAACACTTTCAGACTTGCAAGATTCTGTTAATGTAACCTTACAATAAAGATAGAGGTATCCTTATCTATTCATTGTTGTGCTTCTTGTCTGGACTATCTCAAAGGGCTGACAGCGGGTGAAGGGCTTTCCTCAGCCCTGGGGGATCACTTGAGAGCTAAAAGGAAGGAGATCAGCTGAGCTCAGATTTCTTTTATCTGACCATTGTCTTGGTTGCAGCTCTTCCTCCTGTTTATTTTATTTATTTATTAAATTTATATGCTGCCCATCTCCCCCAGAGGGTGACTATGGGTGGCTTATGGTTATTCCTATTTCCCTTTACAGTTAGAAAGAAGACCATTCCTGATGGAAGAGCAGACAAACAGGCACTGCTACAAATGGCCACTGTAATGCCAGCAATGCTGTAACTAGCTCCAGGAATCTGGCAGCACAGAAGTGGATGCAGAAGGCAGGAAGGGCCAGGAAGCCTCGAACTCCAAAGTCCAAGTGCAGAGGTGGTGACAAATTGGGCAGGAGAGAGGCCTGAGGAAATCACAGGCAACAGTGGATCTTGAAGGGAGGGAGGGAGGGAGGGAGGGAGGAAGGGAGGAAGGAAGGAAGGAAGGAAGGATGGAAGGAAGGAAGGAAGGAAGGAAGGAAGGAAGGAAGGAAGGAAGGAAGGAAGGAAGGAAGGAAGGAAGGAAGTCCAGCTTTCACTCAATCTACTGAGGCCGTATGAGAGACTATGGGACAGAGTGAGTGGAAAGGATTGTGGGGGAGGATGAAGGGTCAAAAGTAGCTCAGACAGAGTTAAAAGGGGAAATTGATTGGGATGTTTTCAATATATAGATATAGTAAGAAAGAATATTAGAATACAATGTACTTTGGAATACAGAGCCATAATAAGTAGATAGATTATAAAATAATATTAGAATACAATGTACTTTGGAATACAGAGCCATAATAAGTAGATAGATTATAAAATGGCAAATGGAGTAGAATTGGATAGAATAGATGGATGGAGTAGAATAGAACAACACAGAATAAAAGTAAGAGTAATTCCTGAGAATAAAAAAGAAAGAACAAAGCCAACTCTATACTATAGAGAAATTTTATTCTGAAGTATATTTTTGAAATAAAAAACTTTTTAAAGGGATTTATTCAGCTCAGAATAAAATGTTTCCCAACCTTACTACAAGCAAACTATACTACAGTTGGGTGACTGAGGCAGAACACTTAGTGAATTCATGGCAATAGAAAAGTTGAGAGGGATTTCTGATCTACATTTGTGTCTCTTAACAACTATGCCTAATCTCAATCTTGCTATAATGTTTGCAGAGTTTGTCAATGTTAATAATGTCCCCAAAACGATAATATTAAAATACAAATCAATGATTTAAAATTTTTGTAATATGCAATTTGTGTCCATTGGCACGCACGATGGAGACCTTTTTTCCTTCAGATATCATTCCCAGGTCCTAATCTAAATGCTAGATCTGGGGTGCAATAATCACATTCCTTATTCTGTTTTTACAGCCTGGCTCAGCAGAGGAACAATGGGGGCAAGGCAAGATCTTCAAAAGTAGAGCCATCTGTACTTCTCATTTGTGGAACATGTCACAAGTAATTATGGAAAATAGGACAGTAAGATCATAGACAAGCCTAGAAATCTCCTCCTCCTCTTCCCTTCTTCATTTGACATTTAAAATTCCCTCTAACTGATTGGGAAGAGACTTAAAATGCCTCTGTGTCTAAAATAGCTATTCCTATCTTCAGGGGAGTGATTCTGGAAGTAATAATGATTACAGCAGAAGACAGAAACCTGGTGGGGCATATTATCAATCATGATTATGTCTTATTTTTCCCATTTACAGCTTATATAGAACAGGCAAGCCAGTTTTACAAGCTAGCTCATTCATACAGATCTTCCTATTATCAAAAAAAGTTCACTTACGGCATACTAATCCCTGTGCAGAATTCTATACTCCACAGAATTAATATCTCAAGCACATACAGTATTTTATTTATATCACAAAACAACAAATATTTATTTGTTTCAGAACATCATTCCCTAATTCAGCATAGCCTCTAGGAATTGACAAATAGGCAAAATCACGCATTCCATAATCAACTCAGAAGTTGATTTTCTGTTGAGAAGAGAGTCAAAAGAAGACTCCTCCTTCATGGTCTATCACATGCTTTAGAAGTGTCTAGAATAGGAAATCATCCAATACTCTTCCTTCTCAGGTAGGGGCTGCCAAGAGTCACTGAACAGGTAGATTCTGGGTGTTAAGGATATAGTTTAAATTGGTAGGTACTAGCTAATGACAAAATGAATGAACAGAGGACCGCTGGCCAGTGAGAAAGAGTGTGATGGGACAATTGCCTTTACATCTGCTGTAAATTTTTTGCAAAATTCAGCCTTATGCTCAGCTCTCTGATAATTGATTTTTGTGTTCAGCTGCTGTTGTTTAGTTAACTAAGCAACCTCTTTCAGAAAACTGAATTATAATTTCATTACAGTATTTTCCCCCCAAACATGGTAGCCTTCTAATGGCTAGGAATTCTGTGAGAATATCAGGTTAGGAAAGGCTGGAATGTCATATCACATCATGGAGGGTTGGATCATTTTTGGCTATAGATCACATCATGTTACCCAGTTCTGAAATATTTTAAGAATGGGAAATATGATCTGAATATAAGTTCAGTGTAGTGAGAACAAATAGGTTTTCTGGGCAATGAATATTTGTACAAGCTACTTCCACCAAACATATGGAATCACCCTGAATAATCTCAAGCAGGACCAAAGGTTTGGCACTCACTTATTTCTGCTTAATTAACCAAGTCAATGGTAGATCATAGTCAACACTGTCACCACACACAAAAAGTTTTGTTTTAATCTGACATCCCCTTCCCAACTTGCCGGAGTAGTGTTACTGAGCCTGGATTAAATTAAAGCTGTAAAACAAAATCATTAATACTAAAAGAAACAAGCTCAAGAAATCTCAGGCCTTCTTCATGCTCTTGTAAATGCCCGTTGAAATTCATTGTACATAAGGTGTCAAAACATTGTGCTGATTCACCAAATAGCTTCAAACTGCTAAAAACATGGGAACCAGGGGAGCGGTTGTTTTGCTGACAGAGACTTAGAGTAATGCTCTAGAATGCTGCATTGTGCTGTAATACCTGTTACCACTTCAGAAGATTATCTGACTTTTGCAGTATTTATAATGTACAAATGTCCCCTTGACCTTTATTTCTACCTGGACTCTCCTTTCATTGCGTGAGGGCTAAACCATATAACATTTGCCAATAAAACACTCACTACAAAGGGAGATATCACTCACTGGCTCTCCAAGGCCAATAATGCCTATATCAGCAGCAAGGGCTCTAATAGCTTATCACTTTGACTACTATCTACTTACTATGAGTAGTTGCCATCCAGTTGAGACTCATATATTCTTGCTAGCAGGCTTCAAGGAAGGAGAGTCATGGTCATGGTTAGGATACAGCAGCAATGGGTTGTGTCCCTGTTTTGGTTTGAGGTGTAAAAAATCCTGCAGACTAATTAATATAATGAAATGGGGTGGAGGTGGGGGTAAGCTGTATCACAATTTGTTTTCTAGGCAAAATAAACCAATTTCATATATAACATAGACATTATTACCCAGATTGTCTTTAGAAGCCATTTGGTGACATTCATTACTTTTTCATTAGCCGTTAGAATATTTACTTGGACTGTGCAAAGCACTTGAAAGAGCTGCTTCATAACCATCTTCAAAATGTTAAAGCAGCCACTTCCTTTGAAAATCTTTGCTTGTTCATGCTGTTCATTGTACTGTTGATGTGCTTTTTTCAAATTCTTTGAAATTTCAAATTCATTGATCAGCCCCATATTTACTTAGAATTCTAAAGACCTATTTAGAAAGGACTGGGATGCCAATAGATGGAGCCAGCTGTCTGTGTCACAATGGCTATCTGGGGAATTCTGGGAGTTGAAGTCCACACATTTTAAAGTTGCCATGGTTGGGAAACACTGCCCTTTTTAAAAATACCAGTAATCATTGTTTCAACACGTATGCAGCAACGATCAGTGTCATCACAATACATGTATGAACCTAACCTTTTTTTCCATGTATGATATTTGAATTGATTGTCCGAAAAACCCCAAGAAACCCCTTGTGCCAAGGACAGTACAAGAAATAGGTACTCACAGAAATAGGTAACTCACAGCTTCTGAAATTCTTTCCAATTCCAACTCCGTAAGGACAGCTCTGCTCTGAAATGCATGCTTTTTCCATACAGATGCATTGGGGAAATTTCTTCTGGAATATTTTTTTTTCCACAGCCCCCAGGCAGATTTTGTTTTAACAAAATCTTTCTTTTGCTGGCTTCTCCTGCCATGCCAAATTAGAGTTATCCTGCTAACAGACAAAGTCCTAAGTTCCTTTACATAATTTCTTTTCAACATTCTATTGGGTTGGGAAGAATGTTAAACATGGATGGGGAGGAGGAGGTAAAAACAGTGGGATGGGAAAGATGAGAGTTGAGAAATTAATATTAAGCTAATGGTTTCACAGAGAATGTAGATTCTGAATCGGATTTGAAGGAAGAAAAAGTAGAGGCACCGGGTGTTGCAATAGGCAGTTTCAAGCAACTGGGATAGACAATGGTTATATAAAGGAGAATGCCCTCTTTTAGGAAATATTCTGCACCAAGGAGAGAGGGCAATGTGGGATGCTTGGCATCTGAGAGTGGTAGAGCTGGCATTTAGATCACAGCAATATATTGGGGGTGGGCAGCAGAAAAAGGAGAAATGGCTATAAATGAAAGAACATGGGACTTTGTGCTAGATGTGGTATAGAGAAGAAAGACATGATGGATGATAATCAGACTCACTTGTTAAGGCATCACACCCCAGAGAGGATATTCACCTTTCTGGGAGGATATTTTCAAAGGTAATACTTAATGAGCCTCTCAATTCTAAATCTAATTATGGTGCCTCTGTTCTGGTTGCTGAAATGTTCAGCTCTGTAAAGCACAAGAAGAGGCTGAGCCTTTCCCTACATTAGCCATGTTTTTTGAAAGGTAAAAAGTTTATGGGTCAGGCAAAGAGCAGTTATATTACCTGAGTCATTATGCTCGTTCACCACCAAGTCCTGTAGTCCAACCACCCTCCCCTCAGTATTTTCCTTCTGCTATGCATGTAGAAATGTTACCTACTGGCATCAGTTCCACTTCAAGGAACTGAGAGGAGAACAGAATGGAAGGTGGAGCACCGGGTGATGCTGCTGCTTTGGGGTGACAGCCACAAGATGAAAAAACAACCGAAGCCACTTTCTTAGGTACATTTCAACAGCCAATCAGGGATGAGGTTGGAGTAGCACAAAATTACATGCTGTTTCATTGCCTGCCTAAGTTCCAAAGTTGCTCTAAGAGAACATGTCTACAGGAAATATTATGAACTAGTTTAATAAATGCCATTTTGTGATTTGTTAATGAAGCCAGTTTATAATTAATATCCAAATTGTGACTCATTAAAAAGACAGTTTGGGTATTCTTATTCCAGGCAAAGTTAATTGAGGTGTGCAATATGGTTTACCTAGGCAAAAGGAACATTTCATATAAAGGATAAAAAAGTATTTGCAGTTTTCTATGTTACTACTGCAAAATATTCTGATATGCATACTTTAAAATACCCACCTGTAAAAGTACTCTAATCTGTACTTTTAATACTCATATTCATGGCCATCAGAGCATCCATAGAGAGAGTGGAAAAGGTTAAGATAGCAATTGTCCCTTTTTTACTTGCACATGATTTTGATATGGCTTTGATTGCATAGTCATGACCTCCACCTTCACTTTTTTGTACCCCCCTCCCCTGGATGTGCCTGATATCCAA
The DNA here is from genome assembly GCF_059951505.1 of Python bivittatus. Classification (NCBI taxonomy): domain Eukaryota; kingdom Metazoa; phylum Chordata; class Lepidosauria; order Squamata; family Pythonidae; genus Python; species Python bivittatus. The sequence goes on from NW_028277035.1 coordinate 30,145,250, forward strand.
TGAATTAGGGATGAAATGATCGTTTGCATTTTGGCTATCTTGCATTCATTCTTGAAATAGTTTAGGCATTGCCTGTTTGGTATTTTTGGTCCCATAGATAAGCTATTTATTTACTAGAATAAATAACCAGTTTTATACTCCAATACTACCTTTAAGAAAGAATGAAAAAAAAATCATTATTCTGATCACATTTACTGTATATTTAGAGTCAATCGTTGCCTTTGCAGATGTATGTGGACTAGATACCCCAGTTCCTTCGGGAAGGAAATATGCCCTTCAGTTTATCAGTATGTATTTTATTTGCAAAATAGCTTGAAAAATAAAACTTTTCTGTCTTCACAGAAACCTGAATCATTTGCATATCTGCTTTCTATTCAAGATACGTATTTGTGACAGTGAAGACCCATTACTTCCTCATGAAATGAAAACTGTAATTATTAACTCTATCACTGCTACATACACATTCAAGACGCCAATTTTATATTTACAGAAAGCACTTCTATTTACCGTATAGTGTTTAAGACAGCAATGATATGGCAAGTGGAACTTCCATTTATTCCTAATCTCTGAAACCAGGGTGGTAATATCTCTTTCTCTTTCATGTAGCCATGAGTCTTACAATTTCATACATTCATAAGGTCTTTTAATAGGATAATCTAAGATGTATTATCATTCTGTTTGGGCATTATGCCAGAATAAGGTATATGATGCATGCTGATCTCTCTTCATCCTTAACTAAGCCATTTCAGCTGCCTCAGATTCTCTCCCTAGGTCCAAAATCCAATCAGGTTATCAATGCATGGATTTCTGTCACCTATTTGCTCTTCACTGAATAACCAGGGCCAACAGTCTGACACTGGGGATGCATCTTTATTCAGATGATTTTGTTCCCCAAATAAAGCAGAATGATCAAGTCTGTTCTGCATAACTGAGTAATATATTAAAACAATCCAAACTACATACAGATATGATACCATACTATTTTACAGTTGATAGCTACATATATATGTGGATCAACTTTGGATGTGGATGGTACAACTTCCACAATAATTCATGACTCATTTAATTAATTAATTTAACCTTTCATATTTACATAATCATATTTAGGGTAAAGAAAGAAGAGACAGGGCAAAGAAGCTGCCCTAAGATTCTTTCCTGAGTTATCAGCTCCTAAATATTTTTTGTTTATACATACAGGTAGTCCTTGCTTAATGTCCATTCATTCATCAACCATTTGAATTTATAACAGTGCTGAACATAGGGACTTACAACCCGTCCTCAAAGTTCTGACCATTGCAACAACACCCCTGCAGTCATGTGAACAAAATTTGGGCCCACCTGCATTTTCAACTGCCTTTTGGTTGTCCGCCTTCCCGCTGCCACCAGCTTCCCCAGCCACCTGGTCCTGCCCGCACCCACTGCACCCACTGCACTGTGCATCACTACTGTACCAGCCGGGGCCTTCTTTCACGCCACCCTCTTTCACACCAGTGAAGCCAGGGCCTTCTCTTGGCACCGGCCAGGGCTTCTCTCACACACCAGCCAGAGCTTCCTTTTGCATGCTGGCCAGGGCCTCCTTTCACCATTACTGTACATAGCTGGGGCCTTCTTTCACACTTGCACAAAAGGAGGCCCTGGCTAGTAGAGTAGTGGTGCACAATTCAGTAGATGCAGTGACAGTGGAGAGGGCCAGGCAGTGGGGGTAGCTGGTGGCTGTGGGTAGGTGGCCAGCCAAAAGGGCAGAAATTGGGGGGAAATAGGTGTATGGGGAGAGTTGAAGTGGAAGCTTCTTCCAATAATAGCTTAGATCCAGGTGAATCCTCACCTAATGGCCACATAGGATTCACTCTATGACAGCAACTCGGATTACCAGAACTGCTGTCACTAAACGAAGTGGTCAGGTGACGTTTCACTTAACAACCACATCACTTAGCCACAGAGTAGCCATTCCCAGTTAGGGTTAAGTGAAGGCTACCTCTGCACACTGTCTGAAAAGAAGCATTGTTTCATACTTACTAGTCATTGGCCTGTCCAAGGCAAATTACTGTCATTTTGCCACCTTGTTATGTTTTATTGTTTTGCTGTTCCCTCTTCTCACAGTGGTCTGAAACAGTTGTTTGCAAAACAAGAGAATCTATTCCCAGAGCATTATTCCCCCCCCCCCAAAACAGACCAGAAGTGAGCCTTCCAGGGATGGTTCATCCATTTCCAACATCTGACATCCATTCAAACATCCCTAGTTTTTTGTTTATATTCCTCTATCAGATTATGGTCTCTTGCCTACCTTGATCATTTTCTGTTCATGCAGATTATCTTACTTCCCTTTTTTTTACCCAGGAGCTAACCAGCACTTTTCCAGGATCTTGTTTGCCTCAGTAGAACTTACATGGACATCAACATTCCAGATTGCTATTTTTCATCTCATGCTTCTTGTTTGTCATCCTTGTTTTTGAGTGCTTCCAGCCTTGCCAGAGTCTCATCTTAGTCTTGCTTAAGACTATTTAATTTTTTTCACCTATTCTTCCATTCACCCACTACAACTTAGTGCCGCGGTTAGTGTAAGTAGTTACTTAGATGAATCTAAATGCAAAACATGCAAAGGGGTAAAACTAAATAAAACTTTCACAGCTAAATGAACTGACTTAAAAGAAATGTGTTTTTAGCAATTCATATTTCAAATCTTTTGCTTGACGGAACATTACCTCTTTTTTTTTCCCAGCTTGTACATCAAGTCACAAGAGTTTATGTGCCTATCAAGGTGGGGAAACTGAGCTGGAGAGAGAAAGATTCTAAAAAAGCAAACTGCTGTTCTAAAGTTGTACTCCATTGTCCAAAGGGAGTGTGTAGGCAAGTTCATTCAAGGGACAAAAGAGAATGCATCAATTCTCAATTAGATCATCACACACAACAAAGCAAAGGCCATTAGCATCACATTTGTTCATTCAGGTATTAAGTGGTTGACTTCACTTCAGGGAAACCTAAATTCATGAGGTACCCAGGGACTGAAAGTCTATTTCTTCCATATTTGCCTGACTGCTTTGATCTGGCATGGCATGCCACATACTTAGGTCAAACCTGTTCCTGCTCTTTCTTGGGATCGTGCTGCACTTCTGTTGACCTCCATATAATTCTTGGGGGGGGGGGTAATTTTGTTAGTTCTAGTGCACAGTCATATCAATGTACTAATGCACTTTAGGAATTGGGGAGCTACTAGATCATTGTCTTTGTGCTGACTTTGCTATGTAACTTGTTATAATTGGGTTAAGAAAGTCTTGTTTTGGACATACATTTGCAGAACAGAAAAACTCTTAAGTCAGGATGTCTAATATTTATACTCAACATCTTTGTCTGCTCCTCAATTTTATTTATAATAACAAATTTAAATTTTGTATAGTTTCAGATGGTAGTAAGAGGGTTGGATTTGAAATAAAGTAACCAGCATTCAAACTGCCATTCAGCTCTGAAGAACTTGAGTAAGAATGGCTAAGAAATCTGTAGATTCGAGTGTGAATTTATGTGATCTGTACCTGTGAGGCTAATATATAGTTCAGGTTGTGGCTTTCCACTGGAATTAAATGTATTTTATGCAGGATTACTCCTGATAGTGGTTTAAATTTGTTGGCTCCCCCTGTGGAATAATTATGTTGTAAATTAAAAACTTATTCAAGTTCCCAAATATTTCTTTCATTTTCCCCAGCTACCTTTTATGCAAGCCACCTGATAATAATTTCACATGGGCAATAGGGTAATAAGATCAGAATCTTGCAGGCAATGGTTTTCCCTATGACACACTATGGAAGTGAATGGATTATCAAACAAATCAACCCAGAGTTCTCACTTGAGGCAAAAATGACTGGGCTCAAATGATCCTACTTCAGACACATTATGCAAAGACCCAGCCCTCTGGAAAAGGTTCTAACACTTGGAAATGTGGAAGGAAAGAGAAGAAGAGGACAACCAGTAGCAAAGTGAATGGACTCAATTACAGCAGTGATGGGTGCTGTAAGGCATGAAGGATCAGGTTGAGAAAATCTATATGGTCACTAAGAGTTGATACCTTGATGGCACATAATCAATCAATCAATCAATCAATCAATCGGGTAATCATTGTTTTTAGTATTTACTATTTATACATTTCTAATTCGTATTTATTATACAGTGATAATTTTAATGTGAATCATTTTGGTATTTTCTTAATCATGATGAAAAATATAAAAATTCTGTAAATAAGTAAATAATAATAAATAAAGGCTAGGTAAATTACTAACATCTTCTTTCCTAGTAAACCCATGATTAGTATTTTGATATGGTTCTCAACTCAGACTGTCAGAAAAAAAATAATTCAAGCACTGTTTTTTGTAGACTTGGAATCTTGCTTCTTATGCAGATTAAGAAAATGAATGATTCCTTTTTTCCTGCACCAAAGTGGAATTTTTCCCTTAAGTTTCATACAGGTGGTACAAAGAGAAGAACATATTTTTGGGGATGGATCAACTCAGAGTTTGTGGAGACAGATATTATCTGTTGAGTTATATATACATTCAATCAGAATAGGCCAACCTTCAAATATGGGTGCTTTCCAGATAAGTGGAATTCAACACTCAGAATTTCCCCAGACCCCATGATGATTGTTGAAAATGTTGGCAGTTGAGATCTAGAAGTCACAGAAGTTTGTGAGGTAAATCTTATGGGTCTAATTCCATAGGGTAAACCCAGAAAAACAAGGGGATTTATGGTAATCACTCAATCCATATACTTCTCATGCATTCTAAACATGACTAAAACTGGGTCAGAATAACCCCTGTATATTAATCCTTCTGAATGTATTGTGGTTAAAACTGGGGATGGGAATAGGATCACATGTGCTGGGCTTCCTACTACCTTCCAGTGGCAGTCCACCTTTTCATATTCTTAAACCTGCAGGGATGAAAAGCCTGCAAGAGAGTCCAACTCACCTGCACGCTAATGTAAATATAGTTCTGTGCATGACTGGAGATAAAGCAAAGTTCCTAAGTTTCAGGAGAGCTTTATTCATTGTCAGGAGAACAGAAACTGATCGTTCTGCAGAATTTGCATTCAAAACAGGAGAGATGGGGATTTGAGGGGCTGAACCAGACCAACCCCAATTTTAGTCTTCCTGGAGTATGCATAAACAGAGTTTTACTGAAGTCAGAGTCTACAAAGGACAGCTTAACTCCCAAGGAATTCTCTATCTCTGAGGAATAAATTACCTGAGGAGCAACTAGCAGCATGAGATTTTGAAATAATGTAGAAGAATGTCTCCCTATTTATATAATGGTATATAATTTTAGCAGTATTCTTTATGACTGTGATTGAAATAGGCAATGCATCTTTTGTGCTAGATGAAACAACTTGGTTTTATTTATCCACTAATTAATCTCAGCAGCATACATCATTTTACATGATACAAGATCCTTGGGATTTAATCACAATAATGGATTCCCAACATGCATTTACCATCTAGTATACTGAAATCAGAATGCATTATATTACCCTGAACACATTGTTTGCATAACAAGCATTCTGATGCAAACAAGAAACACAGCCAACGATGCTATTGGAGGAACAAAGAGTGCATAATTGTACATCTTGCAAGAATTCCAGATGGATCAAAACAAAGGAAAAAACATGAAAAAGTG